>NC_090227.1:3998789-4193789 GCF_024489055.1 Chanodichthys erythropterus | reverse complement strand
CATGTCTTTCTTTCGTCAGTCGAAAAGAAATTAAGGTTTTTGAGGAAAACATTCCAGGATTTTTCTCCATATAGTGGACTTCAACGGCTACCAACAGGTTGAAGGTCCAAATGTCAGTTTCAGTGCAGCTTCAATGGGCTTTAATACCAGACGAGGAATAAGGGTCTTATCTAGCGAAACGATCGGTCATTTTCGGAAAAAATACAACCGTTTATGCTTTATAAACACAAAACGCCTTTCCTATTCTACTTACGGAACGATCACGGCGCCAGTTTAGGTTTTTTCCATAAGTAGAATAGGGAAGGCGTAGAACATTCAGCGTAAGCGTTTTGAAGAATGCAGAAACGGAAAGTACATTCAAGGCGATATTTTGTGTTTATAAAGCATAAACGTTTTTTTCTTTTTTTTTCTCGAAAATGTCTGATCGTTTCGCTAGATAAGACCCTTATTCCTTGTCTGGTATTAAAGCCCATTGAAGCTGCACTGAAACTGCAAATAGTGGTAGCCGTTGAAATCCACTATATGGAGAAAAATCCTGGAATGTTTTCCTCAAAAACCCTAATTTCTTTTCGACTGAAGAAAGAAAGACATGAACATCTTGGATGACATGGGGGTGAGTAAATTATCAGGAAAAGTTTACTTAAAAGTGGACTAATCCTTTAAGACCATTTTTGTCTTGTCTCGGTCTCAGACTAAGAGGATTCGGGATGTTGTTTCAAGACCGGTGAAGAGCACAACTGCGTGTCACACGCGGGATGCTGCAAAAGACACGAGCGCAACGGTTAAAGACGTCCCTCTAGCGAGTGTTTACATTGAAACACAATGGAAAAGTAGCACTGGGGAATGGAAAAACACGTTCCGTGTGAACAGTTTCTTAAACTGCAGAACACATGAGGTATTTTGTCCTCCTCCACATCTGTCCCTCGAGCCCCGTTATTAAGCTAATCAACTTACTGGCAATCACTGAGGCACATCTGAAGTGCACTACATTACTTCCTCTGCACATGTTGAGGGCTACATGTTGGAGGGTCTCCTTGATCTCACCAATCACATTTTCATGTCAGCCCACTGATTAAAAAAAACTATACGGTCATCTGAATTCTTAATTCAACTTTTTCTGTGTTTAATTGCTGTTGTAGCTGAATCTGCAGTGTCACTGTTCATGTCCACTTGAGCTTTGACACCTGCAACAGCAGATTCATTGACATTTTATTGAGTGTAAACATGTGTATAAGTAATGTTTCTTTTAAAAATAGGTACATATTAGAGATTTCTCTGCCGATACCGATTATTCAGAATGATATTGGCCGATGTCGGATGTTTATTTTCAGATATAATAATTACACTCAAAAAAAACCTGAAATGTTTGAATTAGTATCACAAAAGGTAGTTTTCATAAGCACTTTTTGTCTTCATGGCAAATTTATACAAACATGTAATTAACAGTAAATAAGCTCCTCTCTAGTGTTTTTTATATATAGATAGCTGTGAACATTGGAAAACATACCTGAGGTAAATGTGACATGATGTGACAGTGATCACAAGCTGTTTTATTGACGTCTTTCCACGGTTGAAACACAAATAAAGTGATTACATGTGACATGATAAATTCCGGTAAGTTGTAGGCCTACTATATCTTTCAACATACCTTTGATATTCATGCATGTTTTTCGAGATATAACTTGCATTGAAGAGGAAGAAAAGAGTCGCAATCCGCAAGTCTTCCTGAACTGAGGCATTACTGCACTGCTATAGCAAATGCTGACAAAGATTTGAAGGTTGAACAGCAAGCTCATTGGCTACTGATACAGCAGGAACTAGAGTTTTATGACTTGTATTCATTATTTATACATAATAAAAAGTCCAGAAGGCCAACAATGACAACAAAGAGTAAGTAGGACCAGTGTGGGGAGAAGCAAGCGTCATGGGTGTGGAAAAGACCTGCAAAGTGAGAAGAAATGGATGAACATGTACAGTATCAATCTCTCTAAATCCCCAGCTCAAGATATCTCACTTGACCTGCTCTCACAGACATCAATACTTCCCTGACCTTTGGCTTCTTCCATCTGATTTTAACAGAGAACCTCCTCTAATGTGAAGAGCGGTTTCCCTTTAGCTCTTCTGCTTTCAAACTTTAAGATGTCGACCACTGGAGCTTATGTTTATTCTATAGAGACAATATTTAATTTTCTTTCACTGAGATTTAAGAAAGTATTCGAGCCTGCCTCTCAAAACCCCAAAAGGTTACTACTCTTCAGCTCCGAGCAAAGAAGTCTTCCACTTAGTCTCTTTCCCTATTTTTAAAGGTCACATTGCAAACAAATCATGCTGAAGTCTCTCCTTAGACTGGAATAACAAATCACGATCCCAAGCTTGAAAAGACTGAGCTTGTCTCCCCCAATAGGCTAAGAAAAATGTCAGAAAAATTATTATTTAAAAATATCAAGTATTCATATTTTAATTTAAAATTGGAAATTTTAAGAATTTGAGTTAAATGACTTGCATTAAAAAATATTTTTAGGATATAAATAAAGCAAAATCTCAAATTCATGTTGATTTTAAATGTATCCTTTCACTTAGATTATATTAAAATAGTTTATTGCAAATTATTTATTAAAAATACAAATTGCCTTTTTATTTTGAATCAAAATTTTCTGTAGGCCAAAATGTATGATTCTGCAACTTCTATGATATAAATAAAGCAAAATTGGACTAAATTCTCAATTCTCAAATTAATGTTGATTTTTAAATTTCAGTTTCACTTAGATTATTGTTAAATATTGTTTATTACAAATTATATATTAAGAAAAATACAAAATTTCTTTTCACAAGACTTTTTTAATTAAATTTCTATGTAAATGTATGATTCTGTAAGTAAAATTGTACAAAAATCTCAAATTCATGTTGATTTTTAAATTTAACTTTTCACTTAGATTAGGTTAAAATTGTTTATTACAAATTATATATTAAGAAAATTGCAAAATATCTTTTTATTCTTTTTGCATATGATGGAAATAGTGCAAATCCAATTTATTGCTTACATGTGGCACAGATTCAATGTTTTCAAAGCAGTGTCATCACAATATATCTTTAGAGAAATGTTCAAGTGAGGTGGGAGTGTCTTGCACGTGTGACACTTTTTGTTGACCTGGACATCATGTTTTTCACATGCATAATCACAAATGCACTCAAAAGGAGCAATATGTCTGTGTGCCTGCATGCACGTGTTTGTGCGTTCAGAAAAGAGCACAGAAAGAACAAAATGTTTCTAACACACACACATGCACACACACAGCCAGCTTGATAGCCCACTGTCATCTGACTATTAATAGAAAAAGTGAGAGACGGTGTTTGTGACAGTTCATCCTCTTATTCAGTTGTATAATAACTTTGAATTAATAAATTTTCCAGTTTTCTTTGAGAAAAGGAATAGTTTTAATTTATGAAAGTGTCTTTCACACAGTGTTCGCACTCATACAGTACAAATATCATCAAAGGCTAGGTATGACATGGAAATGGAGTGTGATTGGCTCATAGCCACTGAACATCAGAGGATGGCCTGAATGAATACTAACCAGCCTGCAGATGGAGGACACCATTAATAGAAAAATACAAATACATGGGGAATGAGCTGCATCAGAAAAAAAAAGCTGTTTACAGCAGCATGGGCCACAAAGGATTTATGTTTACTTACATTAAGGGTCGAGCAAAATGATATTCAACTCGTTATTGCTATCTGAAGCAGAAGTGGAAAATATTTTCTCTGGGGTTTTAATGGAACGTTCTATTGAGTTCTTTTTAGTCATGTATTTCTGTGGATAGGAAGACAGTTTTGTCAAATGTCATGGCAAAATAATAACCTATGTGCATGCACTTAAAGCCAGACTTCCCTGGCAATGACATTTATTATTGCAGCACGTTCTGAAAGGCAGGTAGAAGGGAGAAGATGTGCCATCAATTAACCAGCTAGATCAGGCCATTTTAGTGCAGAAGAACTGCTGAAGTAAAGATTCTTTTGACAAACTGATGTTTCTAAATGAGGCAAGGTGGGATCCATGTTCCTCATTTAACATCATTATAACAAAAAAACTACTTTCCCAGAAGCTCTTAGAACGTAAAGTTCATCTTACTATGCTGGTGATGCATGTCTGTTGGGACTACAATACATTCTTTTGAATTAGACTTGACATCTGTTTTTAATACTTCTTTTCAACATTTGGAGGTAAGGAGCATGAGGAGGAAGTTAAAGGGTTAGTTAACCTAAAACGAAAAGTCTGTTGTTCCAAACAGGTATGATTTTCTTTCTTCTGAGGGATACAATGGAGATGTTTAGCAGAATGTCCAGGCTGCTCTTTTCCAGATATGAGTGGTGATATATACTGTCAAGCTCCAAAAGCATCATTAAAGTAGTTCATAGATTTGTGCGCTCAATTCCAAATCAACTGAAATCATAGGTTTGTGTTTGGAACGGACTGGAATTTAATTGGTTATTTGCTGAAAAAAACCTATAATGCCCCTTTTACAAGATGTAATATCAGTCTCTGGTGTCCCCAGAATGTGTCTGTGAAGTTTCAGCTCAAAATCCCCCACAGATCATTTATTATAGCTTGTCAAATTTGCCCCTATTTGGGTGTGAGCAAAAACACACCATTTTTGTGTGTGTCCCTTTAAATCTAAATGAGCTGCTGCTCCCGCCCACTTTCCAAATGAGCTTTAACAGCTCAACAACAACAAAGCTGGAGAATCTCACGCAGCCAAAATGAGGATTGTCAGTAACGGTGTTCAGCCTTACATTGTTCAAACCGGAGTCGACACTGATGGAGAGACTCAGGAAGAAGTTACAACTTTTAGAATGAAACTGGACGTTTCTGAATGGTTAGTGGATAAATTTCTGGGAAGTTTTAATAGTTGGGTAAAATTCTATAGCGGTGCATGAGAGAATACATTCAGTATATTTTTTTGTGTTTCCATTTGCTCAAATAGCAAAAGAAAAACTCCACAATAGTGTTTTCACAACTTTCAAAAATAGACTAGCATCGACTAGCATGTGTCGTCATGTTCATCTTTTGTGCAAATCCAGCATTGAATTGATACTCGTTTGTGAAGCAGTCCGGCGTAAAATGACGGCATGACAACAACGCTCTACTACAACAACTCTTCCTCTTCTCTAAAGCAGCCCAACATGGCCCCGCCCCCTTAGGGTTAGTGATGTCACTAACCCGGGAAGAAGCTTGTTGTAGTCCCTACCAGCTCTTTGTTGTAGAGAGTGATTTCATAATCAACCACCCCTTTAATTTTGCACATTTAAATGTGGTGCTAAAGGTCATATGACTTCAGATAAATAATATAGAATAAAAATGAAGTTCACATGTGCAAAAACATGTGGTCACATGTGGAAAGCATCCCAGTAAACATTGGTCCGATGGCAATGTTGTGTCCCTGGCCAAAAATAGTTGGATGGCATAAATCATTAAAAAATATGTAACAGAACATTTCCTAAAGATTCATTCAGATACGTTTGTACATGCCTAATCTCTGGGGTTGCATGTATAATTGTGACTTTTTAGCTATGTGTAATTCAATATATAATAATCAATCAATCAATCAATCAATCAATTAATAAATAAGATAACATCTAAGACTTCTGTTCAAATTTTATTTTGGAATATTTTTCAACCATGACAGGACGTGTCAGAAGGACATCTTTTCAACTGTGATTAAATGTCCAAATGTTTGTTGGGATGTGAAACACGTACGTTGTACATGGGAAATTCAAATTCATTTTTCTGTAATTGGCTACATTTATGGTGCTTATTGTTCTTTGAATGGAAAAGAGCAGTTTCACTAGCTATATTTCTACCACCATGTTTTTTTGCACATTTTGAAGTATCACATCAGAAACGAGTGTTGGAAACGGCAAATTTCAGAAAAAAAATCCCTAAATTCGCAAAAAAGTTTTTAAGCTCGCTTGAGGTGGTTTTGATTCTTTGAAAAAGAGTTAATGCGAATAATGAGAGATGCAAATATATTTGCCAAATAAATTCTGCATTAACAAATTCTGAAAACATTAAACCCACTTGACTAATTGGCTGTTTCCGCTAATGGTGTTTTATTTACTTTTGGTTACTACCAATCCCACCATCATCCATTCAAACAACTTGATGAAAACGCACCTAATTCGCATGTTTTTCTCTCTCTCTCTCTCTCTCTTTTTTTTCGAACTTTGAAAAGATTTGCTTCACGTTTGAATGGAAACCCAGCTACTAAAAAAAAAATAAAGTCATCCAGGTTTGGAACGACATGAAGGTGAGTCATTTTTTTTTTTTTTTTTTTAATAGCCTGACATATGAAATAGTCAGAAAAATATTTTTTTATGGCCAAAAAGATTAATAAAATCTGATTGCTTGTAATGTAAATCAGAGATCTTTTTAACAGTATAACAGACTACTTACATAAAATGTATATACATTTCAGTTGTATT
Source organism: Chanodichthys erythropterus (assembly GCF_024489055.1). Lineage (NCBI taxonomy): Eukaryota > Metazoa > Chordata > Actinopteri > Cypriniformes > Xenocyprididae > Chanodichthys > Chanodichthys erythropterus. The sequence goes on along the minus strand of NC_090227.1, from coordinate 4,187,308 downwards.
TCATTTCAATCTATATCATCCAATAATATGTCAGTAAGATGATATTTAAATGCTTAGTTTTATTATCAAAGCTCTGTAGTTTTTATTCTGGGGGGCTAATCTTATATATTATATATATATATATATATATATATATATATATATATATATATATATATATATATATATATATAAAAAATCAAGTTATATAATCAAAAGTATGAACCAAAAAAAGTACAAAAAAGTATGAACTATCAAACAGAGGGCAGAAGGCTTGTAGTAGATTGTGTACAAGTAGTTTTTCAGCAAAGTTTTAATTGATGATCATTTAGAGGCCTTAGAAATTCATATTTGTATCAAATATGATACATTAGGCTTAATATGGTTAACTATTCATATTATGTCCCCCATATTTAGTGCTCTCAGCTTGTTCTCCTGAATGTCCCTTTCTATGTGCTTTGAGCCTTTGATGTCCTCCAAAATATCTATCTTTCATTTTACCCCTTCAGTTCCCATTTTACTCATTTATTCTCCCCTTAAATCTCCTTTAATGAGGCTCACACTCTTACAGGGTTGTTAGTCAGGAAACACTGCTAAACATACTGGTCACAGATTGCTAGTGTGCATATATCTGAATTTACATTTTTTTTTTTTTTTTTTTTTAAGATGAAAGCTTTGCAGAGACAATGGTCAGTCAAGCTCCCTTTTTAATATTAATGAATTCCCTATTGCTGCTTAAAAAGCTGGAATCAAAACAAAAAGACCAAAGAGGAGAGAAGAAAAACATGACGACCCTTAAAATAAGCATCCCTTGTGATATGGCAGTAATCCGATCTACGGTTTCTATATATGCTTCCACCTACTGTAGTAAATAAGTGTGCATAAAGTGCATGCAAAAACACATATTTCTCCCTCACAAATCGACCGAGTTTCAGAAAGGACATGTGATTCTTGCACAATCACTCTGCGGCTGACATGTCCTGAGACTGAGGTGAAGTGACATCCTCAAGGGCAAAAAAGGCTGCTAACTTATATCAAATCATTCCAGTTCATCTCATTATTTCATCAAAAGAGTCAAATATGTGATTCTGCTGCATCACATAAGTCTAGTCACGTCAGCAGAAGTTAATGAAGTTTGGAAAAAAGGCTGTCTCGTTACAGGGTGACTGAAGAACACCAGCATTGCCTGGAGAAATGGAACACTTAGTGACATCACAATGACTTCAGGCCTTTTTGACCAATCCCGGTTCATCTTGTCAGTGCCATACACCAATCACGCAGCAGCATGCTTTGGGGGAGATGTAAATGAGCAGTATGACGTCACAGGACACAGGTTTAGACATAAGCTAAGGTTGAGGAAAGGACAGGGCATGCTGATGCCTGCCTCACCATGAAGAAAAAGGCATCTTGAGACAAAGACAAGACCGACATGCAAACACAAATGAGACACAACTGAGACACAATTTCATAACTTCATAAGTGCCACCTGTTGTTCAGTGAATATGCATGTGCACACACAGTTAGACAGCTCTCTTGGATCCAGCAAGGCTTTGCTGCTATTTGGGTCACAGGCCCTAATTGTGTCTAGCTGTGCTACTCACATTCAGGCTTTGTTCCCATTAGTGTATTAACTCTGATGTGCGTCTACAGCCAATAAACAAGAAAATCTGTTGCTAATACCTTAAAACAAAGGCCCTCACCCTTTTCTTTCACCACTTGCAAAACAGGTTTTCAATAAAGCTAGGCTGCCTATGCAGCAGAAATGTGATTTGTTTTTTTGTTTTTTTTATTGGTGCAACCTGACTAGAGAAAACAGATAATAATGGCAGTTGTCTTCCCTTTTGCCAAATAGGTAGGAAAACTTCAACGCCCATAATGCACTGGGCATGTTGCCATCCAAGGCCACTCCCATCAGTCTGCTATGGATATGCTTGACCAGGCATTGCTTTAGTAGGAAATACTTCTTAGCAAACATTTTGTGATATTGGTGTTGCATTGTTCCCGGGTGCAAGAATTCAAGAAGTAAACGTTTAGTGGGAGCGAGTTACTTTTGGATTCCACTGAAGGATCCAGCGCGTTGGATAAAGGCTGCAAAGAATCGTAAATATAGAGAGAACACTGTGACGGAAAATCTGAAAAACCTCAACATTTCAAACTGGAAAGAAACTGCGGTTTTGTCAGTTTAGCCCAAAGCGAAACACCGTCCCATACAGGTATAAGAAAGCTGTTGTCATAATGTTCCATTTTCACCATAATGCTGTTTAAAAAGCAGACAAAGTACGATACAATAACTGTCCTGTTAATAACCCTCTGTCAATCCGACTGTCCGTGAATGGGGACATAAAAATGCAGAAGTAGTTTTTGCGAAAGCCCTGGAGCTGACAAAAGTCTTTTGTTGGGAAAAACATGTGAATTTCTCTGTCCAGGTAACACGCAGAATGAGTAAATTGTTCATTTACATATACTACCAACATTGTTACAATACAACTCAAGTTGAAAATTGGCGAAGTTACACTTTAAGGGCATTTAAGTACATCTATGTGTTTGAACTAAAAAATAAATCAATGAATAAATTTTTATATACTGTATATAGTATTATTGAAAAAGTATTAGAGTATTAGAGAATTTAATTTTAGTTATGTTTTTAGTTTTATTTCATTGTCATTTTCATTCTTTTAAAAAAATAATATTATTTAATATTTTTTATTCATTAGTTTTAGTTATTTTAGTACTTCAGCTTAAACTAAATGAAAATGAGAAATGTTGCCTTGGAAACTAGCTGAAATAAAATAAGTTTACGGGTTTTTTTTTCCATTTTATTTTACTTCAGGTAAAGTTTATTTATTTCAAGTAACAGAACTATTTTTTATGATAGATTATATATATATATATATATATATATATATATATATATATATATATATATATATATATATATTTTTTTTTTTTTTTTTTTTTTTTTTTTTATGGTTTTATTTAACAATAATAACCCTAATCTACTTTTACGAAAATTGTATTTATAAAATATATATTTTGATACATCTCATTGGAAAACACTATTTATTATATATTTTTTTAAGTAAATTTAAATTTATTTTACTGGAAAACAAGAGTATTAATTGATAAAGAAACACTTTTTTGCAGTGTATCTCTGCAACAATTATAGGTTTCTTATTGACCCTGTTTGGACCATAATTGCACCACAATGCACTTGACTAGAGGTTCAAATAAAGCTTGCATCACCCATCACAGAAAGACTCAGTGTCCCGTAGTGGTTTGTTATAAAACAGAATGCAGGCAATGAGGTCAACGCTGCACAGACTGAGAATGATTTTGCTGGCTTTGTGTAGAAATACACTGCAGACCATATCTAACTGCAAAACATACAGATATGCGATCTTTACCTCTAACACACACACATACGCACAGCCGCCTCTCTTCTCCTGCCTATCTGTTGCCACAGCAACGCAGCACTCTCCTTCACATCGCACAGAAAGCACATGAGCTCTTGCAGACCTTTGACAGACATACAGTTGTAATTGCTTATTCACACCAACACAGATCTCACAACATGCAAAGACGTCCAGTGGATCAAGCTGGCACTCTCACCTCACAGTTCTGCCCAGTAAACCCCTGGCTGCAGATGCATGTATAAGCCCAGAAGTCCAACTGCATCTGTATGCTCTGACTCTCCTCCATCTCTCCCACCCGACCACAGACGCCCCCATTCAGACAGGGTCTGCCCTCGCAGGGGTCCGGCGGCACGCTGGGGGCCTCAGTTGGGCTGGGGCTTGATGTCAGAGGGGTCCCGAGTCCACTCCTCACCCCAAGGATGAGGAGGAGAGGAAGTATGAAGCGCTGCATGAGAGCGGTACTGATGCTGCTGTGTCACAAATGTGTCACCTTTTTTCTTCTCTGCATACGCTGGTGTAGAGAGCAGATCGATGGATTACAGCCGTTGGTTTGCGGCTGTGTGAGAGACTGGAGGGTCTGAGTGTGTTTGAGGACGGGAGAGAGAGAAGCAGAGGGGAGGGAACTCGTCCACAGTGACGGCAGGTGACGACATGCACTTGCTCCGCCTCTCTCTATCTCTCTCTGTGTGTTTCTGCTGTGTCAGTGTAGCTGAAGCTGTGCAAGAACAGTCAGACACCCACACATTTACAAGTCTCATCACTGAGACAGCAATGATTATTTTCCATCTCAAGACTGATAACCGATAAATGGTTTATATTAAAATACTGCATTATTTTGTCTTTGCAATAAGGTTCCATTAGTTATCATTAGTTAACTACATTCGTTAACAATTAAAAAAATACTTTAGTAATCTTAGTCAAAGTTAGGGTAGGCATTTTTTTATAAACACTTTTTGTTACTGGTTCAAACTCTCTTCACATCCTGATAGCAATCAATAATAGAAGTAGTCTAAATATTAAAGGGTTAGTTCACCCAAAAATCTTTAATTACTCACCTGTTAAAACATTGTTAAAACAGTCGACGTGACTGCAATAATTTTATAAAGCGACGAGAATACTTTTTGTGCGCAAAAACAAAACAAAAATTTTGAATAAAAAACTTTATTCAAAAGCCTGTTATTAAATGGACCCAAGTTAACATGAGCTAAAAATGAACAGTTGTACTTGTTAAAGAGTATTAATACTGTAACTAATGTATTGCTCATTGTTAGTTGATGTTAATGCATTAAATAATGTTATTTAACGGGACCTTCTAGTAAAGTGTTACCATACAACAAACTAAAAATAGTTGTCTAAAATTGACTACTAGTAAATTTAGTCATTACAACATTATAATATACACTCTAAAAAATAAAACATTGGTTCAAAAAAAAAAAAAAAAGTTAAAGTTTTCCACTAGAATTTTTAACTTAAGCCAATTGGGAGAATTACATTAATTCAAAGCAATATTTTGAGTCAACATAATGTTTTAAGTAAGGTGAAGACGTTTTTTTTTTGTTTTTTTTTGCCACAATAAAAACACATTTCTAAGTAACATGAACTCAATAATTGTCAACATGAATCCAACTATTTAAGTTGATCCAACATAATGTTTTAAGTAAGGTGAAGATGCTTTTTGAACACAATAAAACGCATTTCTGAGTAACATGAACTTACCAAGCACCGCTTGTCACCATGATGGTGAATCTCCAAAAACCCACATTAACAGAAACTCTTCTAAATTAGTATAACAAAACACTAATTAATGCTAAATCTCCCTTACCATTAATCTTGTGCAAAAAACATTATATAACACTTCATTTTAGCATTTACTCTCCCTTTCAAGTGCCATGGGCAAAGCATGATGGGAAATATAAATCCCAGCCCAGTTTCACGTCTAAATTAAAAGAAGTGTTCATGCAACTCAAAACAATGAAACACGTTTACAAGTCATCAGATTGTATTTTACATTAACAGAACTTCAAATTAAATACATTTTTTGATTAACTGAAAATGTTAAACTACGACGAAGTCATGATAGTATATCGAATCAATAGGCATAATTTGTGTGTCATCCAAGCTCAATAAAATAACAATTACAAGTAAAAAGTCTAATAGCATTTCAGAACTTGATTTTTTTATTTCAGAACAATATATATATATATATATATATATATATATATATATATATATATATATATATATATATATATATATATTAAGTAAGTAATGACTAAAGGTCCCCTGAATTAGTTTTCAGTGGGAAAAATGGATATTCATTTTGAGATTTGCTAAAAATGACATGAAACAGTGTAATTAAATTATTAGTACTTTTGAAGATTAACTCAAGGTTAAATGGCTGCAAAGTCAGTCTAAATGTTAAAATAATAATAACATAATAATAAAAATGAGCAAGTAAAACTAAATATCCAATATAATTGAATGCTATTTTAATATTATTATAGTATTTTGAATTATCTTTTTTTATTCTCAGGTTCCATTTTAATTTTTTGTGCTGTTGCATCTAACACAAGTTTGTGTGTGTATAATATATATATATATATATATATATATATATATATATATATATATATATATATATATATATATATATATATATATATACACACACACACACTATAACAAGTTGCCAGCAGCTCATCAAGCGTCACCCCTGGCAACACACACAAACCAGCTGGGGAGCAATCACCAAGCCCAGCTGATGGCATTCAGTCAATCTGAAAGACAGGGATAACTATGCCTGTGGAGACAGAAGTGGTAGAGATTCTTCTCTTAAATGAAACTATTACTTGTGCTTGTGTTTCTTTGCCAGAGAGCAATTAACAGGAGGTTGGTGTTATGTACTCTCCTCCAGCAGACTTCTGCATAGGCAGAACACTGTCTGCTCAGCTGACTCTCTCCTTCACTCACCCGGACCACAAAGACACTCGCACTGGAAACACTAAAAGAGGTGCTACATTACGGAGATATGGACCTGAGGATTATTGTCAAGCATCCGCTGGTCTACTTTCCTTGCACTTGCTCACTTGTAAAAAAAATACACCCTCTGGGTTGAACTCACTTTCTTTCGTCCGTTCTCCTCTTTAATCGATGAATGATTAATCGATTTGACAACACTATTTTTTTTTATTTATTTCTAGTTAACTTTAATTCAAATTTATTTCAATTTTAGTAATTTTAGAACTTAAACTCAGTTAAATCTCATTTTCATTTAAGTTTAAGTTTTTCCATAATAATTATATTTAATTTAATTTCAATAAACAAAAATGATTTTTAGACACTTAAAGTTAACAGACACTGATGAATCAAAATCATCTCCAATATCAGACACCATATGTGGTTTGCTGAGAAAAGGTGTGTTATTACATTTATAATTGATCGGTTTCCATAAAATAAGTGAAAAAAATCCCATTCACTCCCAATGACAGAGCAACCAAAGCCATATCTTGAGGTCAGGATCTTTTGACACACTAGTATAACAATATCAGCACACTAGAGATTATTCATCTTGGCAAGAATGTATTTCTCGTTTCTATCAGCAAGTAACTTAATTTTAAGTCCTCAGCTGAAATGCGCAGAGCTTCTTCAAGCAATCCATCGCCAACATCATCTTTACCCTTTCAACAGTCCAATTACAGTAAATGTCAATTACATGAAAGACTGAAGGACCTTTCTAAACATCCTTCAATGAACGGCAGTTTCAACATCCATAAAAGGATGAACTGTGAGCCTTTTGTGAAGTGGAGTTGTGTTTTTATTGCAGGCTCATGGCAGACGCCCTCACGGCGCTTCCATCTCCTGTTCGACGGCTCCTCCTGCTGGTTACCATGACAACCACACAGGCAATCACAATGCTGTAGCTGGAGACGCACTGTACCACATTTACTATTCCAGCCAACTCAGAAACGCCCTTTTATTTATGAAGGGTATTGAGAGATATTTCAAGAAATGTCTCCGTGTTGTTGTTTTTGTCCATACCATTGAAGTCAATGGTTACCAAAATTGGTCACTAACATTCTTCAAAATATATGTATTTTTGGAAGTCATACAGGTTTGGGTTGACATAAGGGTTAGTGAATGATGACAGAATTCTTTACTGGGTGAACTATCCCTTTAAGATGTGTTTTAAACTTCTGTGCCCTATATTTGTATACAGGAGACATTTGCCGACAATGGCACCTCCTGCTGGTCACAGATGGCAGGACACCATGATTTGTTCCAATTCAGAGATCATTATAAAAGTATACTATCCAAAAACTAGCGTTATTTCAAATTAAAAGATAAATGACACACATGATCCAAGAGAGAGGTAGAAGGCAGAAAGCAAGTGATTTATGTGCTTCAGCAGCAGTTTGAAGGCTATTTTGGGAGAGATTGTGCCAGATGAAAAGACGGATGGATGGCCTTCAGATGCAGCAATCAGCGGGTTCTTGTGCAGAATATTTTCTTAACATCAGAATGATGGAGTAATTTGGAAACTTCTGGTGGATATCACTAATCATCCACTTTCTCTATCCACTCAAATTTTTTTCAAATAACAGCAGAAATAGCCAATATAAATGGCAGAATATGTCATGAATTCCACAGCCAAACACAAAACCTCTTTCAAGAGTATAACAATATTTCATGTTTTTCCTAACCTGTGAGTCACATTTGTCCTGTGACCATGCTAATGCATTTGTGCATTTCTTTAAATGTATTTCCACATGCATGTCATTATTTTATCATGATTATATCATGTAATTGACTTTGTTTACTTGTGTGTGGACACATATGACAACAGAAAATCAACACAAAAAGTGATTTCACTAGGGGGCGATCTAACCTCATCATGGTCCAGTGACAGTGAAAAAAAAAAAAAAAACAAAACAGAAATTTGACAAAAGTGAAGGTTTTCTTCTCCATAGTTTTGCATGCCTGCATGTTTGGCTTTTAAAAATTCAGTTTTATCTGGCAAACTGAAACGTTTGGAGTCAGAAATATATATCAGCTGTTTCCACAAAAAATTGAAGCAACACAACTACAGCTCAACATTGATAATAATGTTTCTTGATCAGCAAATCAGCATATTGAAATGATTTCAGGCATCCACGACCAAGTCCTAACTATTTGAATGGGGGAATCTTGAAATCTCAAAAACTGCTTGGTGAACTCACAATTAAATAACATATTTCAAATCAGCAACAAAATCTGACACTAACTGTCCCATAAATGTTGTTTCTTATGCTCAAACATCATTTAAAGGTGCCCTAGAATTAAAAATTGAATTTATCTTGGCATAGTTAAAGGGTTACTTCAGGATTTAGCATTAAGCTTTGTATTAGTAGAATACCACTAGTATTTTCGAATTAGCGTGCTTTCCCCCTTCATATCAGCCCGAGATGAGAGATTTATGCATTTTTATTCTGTAAAAAAGCCTCAGATTACGCAAAAATCGTCATTTTGCATCATCGGAGTCTTTTTTGGCCAGAGGCTTAAAACTACAGCCAGTAATAGCAAGTAGTTCCGCATTTTTTCACCACGCCCATACATATGCGCTTTTGAGGTTACTCACGGAGATCGATCAGGCCAGGCTGTTCGTCCTCTGGAAAAGTGAATATAGATGGTATCGCAGTGTCCTTCAGAATGGTTCTCTTCATTGCAAAGATATTTGGTTCGTAGTCCTCGTGCTTGAAATGGAGACTACATATTCTGCGGTTTTTTAGGTTTTCTATAACGGTGTCATCTCCAAACTTCGGGTATTTACCACTGTTTACATCGCTCCAAATCTTTAACTTAATCGGAAAATGATGGAAACTTACTTGTCCTTTCCTGGTTTTGGGTGTACATCCAGGTACAAAGCAATTTAGCACCATTTCGCTGTAAATGTATGAACTAACTCACGATTTATTTGTTTGAATTTTCCTGAATGCCGCCTGTAACCGATAGGTGTGGTTTGGGCGTGGCCTCGCAAGGGCAGCAAAACAAGTGCATTCTGGGAGTTGTTGTCTTTCATCCACATTAGTCAAAAATACATTTTCTGCCTTTTCTCAGTCTAGAAAGCTCCAAATTCAAAAATAATTTCACATTTCTACTACATAAATGACCAATTTTAAATACACATTCATCTTTCCAGGGGTGAAGTACCCCTTTAAATAACATTTAAATACCATACTTACGTGATTAGACATGCTGCATGACGAACACTCTGTAAAGAACAATTTTGAGGGTTATATTAGCTGTGTGAACTTTGTTTATGATGTTAAAGGCAAGCGCAAGCTCCGTGGGCGGGGAGCGTGAGCATTTAAAGGGGCCGCAGCCTAAATGCCCCAAAAAGGCAGTTAAAAAAATTAATAAAAAAAAAAAAAAAAATCGATGGGGTATTTTGAGCTGAAACTTCACAGACACATTCAGGGGACACCTTAGACTTATATTACATCTTTTAAAAAGAAATTCTACGGCACCTTTAAAAAAAGCTTATTTTTCAGGCTAGACGAGTCAGTGCGCATGTGCAGTCCTAAGCGCGAGTCTCAGGTTTCTATGGGAACCGGAGCTTCTAACAGCAGCTGCAGTGACGCAATGACTTTATCAATCAGCGATTGGCACTTTTACTTAGAAGGTGGGACGTATTCCGCCATATTGTGCGTTGCATTTTCTCCCATTCATAACTAATAGGAGTGAACCGTATTTCTATATCTATAGTCTTTGTTATCATCCATCTCTAATCAGCTAAATGTGACTATAAGGTATGATATTACTATATTATAGACATTAACATTATGATTTTCTCATAAGCTGCTTTGAAACTGTTTTTATTTTGAAAAGCACTATGAAAATGAGTTTACTGATTCTATTTTCCCATTCTTGGTAGGTGGAATGTTTCATTTTGTTCAATCATCACATTTTACATCTATTAATATTTTGCACTTTTATCCAAAACAACATATAATGCATTCAAGGTGCTATATTGTGCATATCATTATATGTATTCAAGATAGATAGATAGATAGATAGATAGAGAACCAGGTTAAGGTCTGGGGGTCTTACTAGTACTGTAAGACGTGTTTGTTATGGATTAGTGCACACTGGCACTCATCTCATCAGTGTAAGTGTAGGGACAAACGCCTGATCTCAAGCTATATATATCTAACCCCTCCCTACCTAAATACCCAGGTCTGATGAGATGGACATTTTCATGTAATAAAAGAGCACAGAGAGTGCAACCAATGTTTAAGAAAGCCAATTCTGAACGTATAGGCACAATCAGATAAGATCCATACAAGCTGGTGAGTGCACACCTGGTGCGTGTGCCAGGCCGGATGAGTCTGCTCACTGCTCTGACGTCACCAGCCCCACCATACTAATCGACACAGACACTAATCCAGCTCTTCTATAAAGCCTTTCTCCTCTGCTCAGGAGGGGGAGAGAGAGAGGACGGGAGAGGAGTTTAGGATAAAGACAGTAAGGCAATCATAGAGGGACATGACTGCTTGATGTGCTGGGACATTTCAGAGCTCAATTGGAGTATCAGCTTGCAGTATTTTTCCTATTGTGCCTGTCATTAACCCAGAGTTACAGGCCTTCATTGAGCACTGCACTCTCAGGCATCGCACTGGACGAACGGTGCCCCCCGATGGGGCCTGTGGAGGGGCAGTGCTGTGGGAGCCCCTCTCTGCCCCCTATTATCATGCCTGGCATGAGCGGCGTGGAGCTCTGCACCAGCCAAGAGGACGACTGCCTTCCCACAGATGGGTAGGACCCCATACAAATTCTGTGTGTGTTTTTGTGCAAGACTGAACAGATGGCTTGTGTTGGATATATGTAATAGGGGACAAACACTTATGATGTTAATGCCTTTCTGGCCTAGGATGTGGTAGGTATGCTGGATTTATATCTTAATGGCATGTCTGCAAACAGATGATGATGATTTTGCTTTTCACTGTAAATAATGTCAGCAATTTTCAAGGAAAAAATACTTATATAATTTGTAATTAAAATGAAAACACAACCACATATACATTTTTACAGTAAAATTTAACTTAAAGGAACACTCCACTTTTTTTGAAAATAGGCTCATTTTCCAACTCCCCTAGAGTTAAACAGTTGAGTTTTACCGTTTTCGAATCCATTCAGCCGATCTCCAGTTCTGGCGGTACCACTTTTAGCATAGCTTAGCATAGTTCATTGAATCTGATTAGACCGTTAGCATTGCGCTTAAAAATGACCAAAGAGTTTTGATATTTTTCCTATTTAAAACTTGACTCTTCTGTAGTTACATCGTGTACTAAGACCGGCGGAAAATGAAAAGTTGTGATTTTCTAGGCTGATATGGCTAGGAACTATACTCTCTTTCAGGCGTAATAATCAAGGAACTTTGCTGCCGTTCCATGGCTGCAGCAGTGCAATGATATTACGCAGCGTCTCTCACATACGTCTCCATGGTTGCAAGGCACGTTCCCTGTGCAAGCAGGGGCTCACGGGCGCTGTGTAATATCATTGCACTGCTGCAGCCATGATACGGCAGCAAAGTTCCTTGATTATTACGCCTGAATGAGAGTATAGTTCCTAGCCATATCAGCCTAGAAAATCGCAACTTTTTATTTTCCGCTGGTCTTAGTACACGATTTAACTACCGAAGAGTCAAGTTTTAAATAGGAAAAATATCAAAACTCTTTGGTCATTTTTAAGCGCGATGCTAACGGTCTAATCAGATTCAATGAACTATGCTAAGCTATGCTAAAAGTGGTACCGCCAGAACCGGACATCGGCTGAATAGATTCGAAAACGGTAAAACTCAACTGTTTAACTCTAGGGGAGTTGGAAAATTAGCCTATTTTCAAAAAAAGTGGAGTGTTCCTTTAAAGGGGACCTATTATGCCCCTTTTACAAGATGTAATGTACATCTCCAGAATGTGTATGTGAAGTTTCAGCTCAAAATCCCCCACAGATCATTTATTTTAGCTTGTCAAATTTGCCTCTATTTGGGTGTGAGCAAAAACACGCCATTTTTGTGTGTGTCCCTTTAAATGCAAATGAGCTGCTGCTCTCGGCCTCCTTTCCAGAAGAGGGCGGAGCTTTAACAGCTCAACCACAACAAAGCTGGAGAATCTCACTCAGCCAAAAAGAGGATTGTCAGTGACAGTGTTCAGCCTTACATTGTTCAAACCGGAGTCGACACTGATGGAGAGACTCAGGAAGAAGTTACAACTTTTAGAATGCATCTGGACTACTACAGCTGCCAGTTTTTACTGTAAAAAAAAAAAAAAAAAAAAAAAAAAAAGATTCTGTGATATCTACACGATATATTAAAAGATGGAAATGTATTACATCCTTCTTTACCAACATACAGTATACTTATGTAAAGCAATAAGTATAGTGTACATACGTATACTTAAATATACATAAGTATATACATAACAATATATACATAAGTATACATAATTTATACAGAAGTATACCTTACATATACTTATGTAAAGCAATTTTTATCACCGCAAAATGTAAACTGTATTAATCGCACAGCTCTCTGTATAAAGGTGGATATGAATTATATCAAACATTATTCGCATATACAGTACACTTACATAAACCAATATACACTATATAGGAAATTTCTACTGCCGTGATTTTTTTATTTTGTCACAAAATGTAACACAGCTCTTTTTATGAAGTTGATTATAGTTTATTTTATAGTTTCTTTCTATAGTTTATAAGTACACTACTGCTCAAAAGTTTGGGATCAGTAATGTTTTTAAAAGAAGTTTCGTCTGCTCACCAAGCGTGCATTTACTTAATTCAAAATACAGTAATATTGTGAAATATTATTACAATTTAAAATGAACTGTTTTCTATTTTAAAATATTTTAAAATGTAATTTATTCTTGTGTTGTCAAAGCTGAATTTTCAGCATCGTTACTCCAGTCTTCAGTGTCACATGATCCTTCAGAAATCATTCTAATATGTCAATTTTCTGCTCAAGAAACATTTAATGTGTACAATTGTACAAAATATTTGTGTACAATATTTTTTTTCAGGATTATTTGATGAATAGAATGTTCAAAAGAAGTGTTTATTTGAAATCTAATCTTTTGTAACATTATAAATGTCTTTACTGCCACTTTTGATTGATTTAATGCATCCCTGCTGAATAAAAATATTAATTTCTTAAAAAAAAAAAAAAAAAATTCTTACTGACCCCAAACTTTTGAACGGTGGTGTATAATGTTACAAAAGCTTTGTATTTTAGATAAATGCTGTTCTTTTGAACTTTCTATTCATCAAGGAATTCTGAAAAAAAAAATTACACAACTGTTTTCAACATTGATAATAATAACAAATATTTTTTTGAGGAACTAATCATATTAGAATGATTTCTGAAGGATCATGTGACACTGAAGACTGGAGTAATGATGCTGAAAATTCAGCTTTGCACCACAGGAATAAATTACTTTGTCAAATATATTCAAATAGAAAACAATTATTTTAAATTGAAATAATTTTTCACAATATTACTATTTTTACTGTATTTTTAAGTAAATAAATTAAGCCTTGGTGAGCAGACGAAACTTCTTTTAAAAACATTAAAAATCTTACCGACCTAAACTTTATCCAGAATACTCACATAAAGCAAAAATATATACTATATATAAATCTTAACTGTTTATTGCTTGTATCTTCACAAAAATGTAAATTATCACTCAGCTCTACTAAGCTGCTACAACTAAACGGCATGAAGATATTAAAATATTATAAACATTAAAATCATGGTTCTCTGTAAAGCTGCTTTTCCCCCATTCTTCATAGTTGGGTTTGGAAAACATTTTACATTATTAATTTTTAGCACTTTTATTACCCAAAACAACATCTTCAAAGTAATTACAGTGCTAACCGAAGTTAGGTACAGAAACTTGTGATATTGACAGTAATTTTAGAGCTATTTTCTCAGTTTAATCAATCTGACCCTTACCATGATATTGGTAATAGTTATAAGACTCTATGTGCTAGTTGTTCGAAATGGCCACAAAATGATTAGTGATAATGTAGGTAATGGCAGTAAGGTGCAGTAAAATCCAGCTGCTGAACAAGAGACTGTGTGTCCTCAATCCGTGAGCTAACCTGCCAATAGCATGTGTAGCTGCTGCCTCGTGCCGGAGCGAAATCTGTTCCGTTAGCTTGTTAATGACTTACCACAGACAGCAGGAGGGGTAGGCAGGATTACACTGCTAACTGCTAGGCAGCTGTCGTCAGAGAGACATTAGCAGACAAGTGACGTCCACAGGTTTTGAGTGAAAAAACGGTTGTTTCACAAACAATGAAAGCAGTGGTGAAGTTCCTCTTTTGATGAACTGACGGAAAGAGAACAGAATATTGAATTAAAAAAAAATAAAAAAATGCGATTTGAACCCAAAATCAGTGTTTCACATCTATATATCGGTTCATTTGGTAAGTAGTCCTGTCAGGATAATGTTCAGTCAGCTGGTCCTTATAACAGAATGAACGCCTTTCAGCTACATTATCACATCATCCCTATGTCAACTTCGAAAGAAAGATGAAAATGTTAAATAAAGTTAAGAACATCAAGTGTTACATTCTGATACTTTATCATTTTGATCTGTGAAGTATGAACTGTAAGCACGCTGTGGCTTTTTAGAGAGAGCTGAAATTCATTTCACTATAACTTCCCTGTTTCAGATGGCCTAAGCCAACACACACACACACACACACACACACACACACACACACACACACACACACACACACACACACACACACACACACACACACACACACACACACACACAAAAGCATGCACTGTGGAAGTAAAAAAGAGGATTTTGTTTATCAGACAGGTCTTCAGGCTTCCTTAATCCCTGTCCAGCCCCTTTGGGAGAGTATAAACAGATCTGGAACATGAAGGACAAAGAATTAAAGAATAATATCCTTCAAAGACACACAAGTGTGTTGATCCTGAGGACATTTAGACACTTTTCACACTCTCACTAGTTTAATTAGTCTACTAATGTAGGCTAACAATATCAATTAATAGCTTTGAATCAACTTGATTTTGATTTTGGAAATTCCAAGCCCTAAGCTATAAGCTTTCGTGGTACTTTGTGTATTTTTAATTTTTTTTTTTTTTTATATGAAACAAAGTCATAGCCTTCGGTGAAAGCAGTGACAAACAGAATAATTAATACAAAAAAAAGTGATTTAAACACAAAATCAATGTTTCACATCCATATGAATAAGTTAAAAACATTCACTGAACATTAGCGGGCCTCCCATCAAAAAATTTCAATAAGCTTTGTACTTTATCACTTTAAATTCTGTCAGCTATATCGCTCATTCAAATAACAAATAGCCTACTGTTTAGGTGCTCTTTAATGGGTCGTGGCAGATTGCTGTATCCCTTCCGGTCAGGCTTCTCTACTCTTTGGGTGAAGCGGCACGTGAACCGATCATCACTTCCCCTTCATACTAATTAAAGCACAAAAACATGAATGAACGTCAAAAATTATGTTGAAAGAAAAATGACAACTTACTGAAATGTACCCTGTTTTGTGTAATCGCCAAATCAGCGTTTGAACCACGGAAAGACGTCAATATATCAGCTCGTGTCAACATCACCTCAGGAAAAGTGAAGTCAAAAAGGCATTTTGCTAAATATGCACTATATTATATATTAATTCTTTTTACTTAAATAATAAAGACATCAGTTATACATGTTAATTTGAATAAATCTGTAATGAAAATGTTTTAATGACAGCCACCACTTAAATGTTACATTTCAACAACGAGTATAAACACTATTAAAAAGTTGAAAAACTTAAGTGCAATTTAAATGTTTTTATAAATGCATGTTTTTATTTGAGTGTTCAATCTTAAAATAAATAGCAACTGAATTTACTGACAGGGTTTCAGTTGAGGTATTGTTTTCCTAAATGGTTTAAGTTGATTTTTACTCTTTGTATAACTCAGGGGGTCCAAACCTGCTCCTGGAGGGCCACTCCTGAAGAGTTTAGCTCCAACCCGAATTAAACACACCTGAACCAGCTAATTAAGGCCTTCAGACTGAGTAGAAACAAAGCTGCTTTAAAGTAAGCCTCAAAGGTTAGCAAAACATCAACAAAAAGTAAAAGCAAAAGCCGTTTTTTTAATGGATGTCAAAGGAGGAGAGGCTTCACTATGTTGAATAAACTGCTTTTGTAGGAAAACAGCTTATCCTTTAATGAAATGACAGCCTATCAGCTAATCTTCAATGTTTGCCTTTAAACTTTAAAAAAAAAAAAAAAAAAAAAGTTTTGATCTATTTTTGGAGTTTACAGTTCACAGCTTGAAGTTCACCGCTTGTATTTCAAAATAACCTACAGATAATGATCTGCCTACATCAAAAAAGTCTCGTTTAGCACCTGTTTCTTCCTGCTGACATTTTCCTATGTGTGAAATATCCTATAAGTATTTATGCAGGTCAGAAATTCTCTGTATGCACTATACCCATGACCCAAGTTTTCAGGGTTTTGTTGGTAAGCATGGTCCAGTTTGTCCATGTTGGTAGATCCCATAACCTCAACATCTGGCTTTTTGGATAAAAGCTTTTGCCAATTTAGCTTATTCAGCACATCAGAGTGAATTGAAAAACAACATTTGTGCTTTTCATAAATGTTTGAACGTGATTAAATACACACTGCACAGAAAATATATCCCACAATGCAATGCTCTCAACTCGACATTCCATTTCTAGTGTGACAAATTAACCATTTTTTGCCTTATTATTTGTTTGAACTGCTGCAAGACATTTTTACACAATAACTGGATGCCATTCTATTAATCAAACTAAACATGATATCATGTGACATGTAGCACTGTTCAGAGTTGCACAGTGCATGTTACATACTAAAAAAGTGCAGTGCATAACGCACCGTTTTTTGTAAATAGTTTTCATATCTGCAGTGATGATGACCCACAATGCAATGCTCTTATCCAATCTGCTGCTAATGAAAAATGACTATATGAGAACATAATCCATTTTGATATAATCGGTCCCTGGCTGTCTGTTATAAGCGTTGTAATCCAGGCGTTCAGCAGAGGCTTGAGAGTGGAACGATTAGTCACAGGTCACCTGAGAGCAACTGCGATTAGCAAATCCTACATAGGCTACACCAACAGACCGCCTTGTTTCTTAGCATTATTTTTTTAGTTCATGTGCCTCATAATTTTTAAACAAAATAACCTCCCTCTCGCAGAGACATCTCTTGTCTTCTCTGATGATGTGTTTACTGGTGTGAGGGCGGGGCAACCTGTCACTCACATGAGATCCACCAATAGCACACCACAACCGTCAATTCCCCACAGAGAAAATTAAGTCCTGCCCTACAGTTTTTATTGTCTGAGAAGCCATTTCACTTGGATATTTGCACAATAGGGAGAAAAGACTATCGCAACTTTCGTTGTGTCCTGATTTAAGTAAGGGTGTTTTTCGGCAGGTGATATTCAAACCACTGATACAACAGTTTGATAAACAAGACATTTTGGACATAGTATTGCCATTTACTTTGTGTGTTTTTGCTCTGCCAATGACAATCATTCTAAACAAAGTCAAAACAGAATCAGATGCTGCATTTCCAAGCAAAAAACATTGCCGGTGTTTCGTTCCTGAATGAATCTGCGTTATTGAATGAATCAGCTCAGTAAATTAAGCATACTCACTCATAAAGACTGTGGCTGAATTTAGAATAGCATTCTACTCATACTATTTCCACCAGATAAAGGTTAAGATAAAGTAGCAACTGTAAGAATTGCATGTTAATATACTATTCCTAATTCAGGCACTTAAAGGGACAGTTCACCCAAAAATGAAAATTATCCCATGATTTACTCACCCTCAAGCCATCTAATGACTATGTTCTTTCAGACAAACACAATCGGAAATATATTTAAAAATATCCTGTCTCTTCTAAGCTTTATAATGGTAGTGAAGGGGGATGAAAAAATGCATCCACATCCATCATAAAGATAATCCATACAGCTCCAGGGGGTTAATAAGGGCCTTTCTAAAATAAAATGATGTGTTTTTGTATTAAAAAAAAATTAAAACTTTATAAATTCAAAAAACTAGCGGAAGCTTAGATACCTCTCGCGGTTTAGACAAATACAGCAGGGCAACAAACTCAAGCTCCTCTTCTCTTATATTGAAATCTGACATTTTTCCCCCAAAATTTCTCATTTTAGACCTGCTCTTTGCTCTATCCTCTAAGCTTCTGTGTTTGTCATCGCATCATGCATTGGGTCAGAAGTTACTCTTCTGCCGCAAATCGATGCATATGGCTGGCTGTCTGCCAGAAGCTGCTTATTTTAGTTTATAAAGTTTTAAATATGGATATTTTTCTTACAAAAACCCATCGCTTCGCTTCAGAAGGCCTTTATTAACCCCTTGGAGCCGTATAGATTATGTTTATGATGGATGGATGCATATTTTTGGGCTTTAAAATCTCACCCCGCATTATAAAGCTTGGAAGAGCCAGGATATTTTTAAATACATCTATGATTGTATTTGTCTGAAAGAAGATAGTCATATACACCTAGGATGGCTTGAGGGTGAGTAAATCATTTTCATTTTTGGGTGAACTATGAATTTTTTGGATTCACAAATGAATCGGTGTTTTGAAAGAATCGGTTGAATCAATCAGTTATAAAGTTATTAAGTTGCCGCCACCTACTGGTGTAATGATATAACCAACAGAAAGAGTCCAAGCTTGCATACTTTTGTAGCTGCTAATCTACATTACCCCATCATTAATGCACAAGCAGAGTCATTCAGTCTTAGTGAGTAGTGAGCATTTTAAAGTGAGAGCAATGAGTAGTAGCTGTGACTGTTTCATTGCTATTCCAAACTTTTACATTTATTTTATTTTTACATATTCTGTGATGTCACTATAACAGAGGGATGGGGTACCCAGAAGCCCAGGCCATGGATGAGTTTCCAGCACAGAGAAAAGGGGACAGGATGCCCTTTCAGGTAACAAACCCATCTGTCATCCTATGAAGTGTGAATCTATATATTAATTTATTTTTAAAGCCACACATTTAACACTTTAAACCAAAGGATGCACAAACTCTGCTAGGTGACAAGTTTGTATACTAAAGTCACCCGGTTGTGTAAAGCATTTTGCCTTTGGTGACACAGCCTAGAATAGCAATCTCTTTTTTGCTCTTCTTTTTTTAGATTTGGGCCTATTTATTATTTGGCATCTAGTGTATGACCCATAATTTATATAATCTCAGTAAAATCTATACTTCCAGCTAACGTCTAACTTCTGCATATGCAGTAACATTTATTATGTAGCTAGCTCTAATTCTGTGCTTTAAAAGGATAATTTAAAAATACTGTCATCATTTACTCACCCTCAAGTTGTTCCAAACTTGTATGGATTTCTTTCTTCTGCTGAACACAAAATAATTTATTAAGAAGAATATGGCTAACCAAACAGTTACATATTAATAAATGTGAGTTTTATATTAACATACATATGCATTAACACTGCCCGGGCCAAAAAAAGTCGCTGTTTGGATTTTAATTGGCAAAAAGTTAAGAATCTATGAATGGATCAATGTTTCTAGCATGTTATATGTTTGGCAACGATTCTTTTAACCCTTAAAGATGGAGTGTGTAGCTTTTCATTTCTTAAACAACACTGTAAAAAAAATCCCAGTAAAATTTACGGTAAAAAAACGGCAGCTGTGGTTGCCTTCTACCGTAAAAAATACAGTAGCAACGTTAAAAAAAAATGTTAAATTTACGGTAAAATAACATATTTCATTAACTGATATAATGTTAATTTACCAACCTAATGAAGTACTAATATCTGTTTTGTATCTTTATAATACACTGACAGTCACCAAACACAGTGGTGATAAGAGTCACATGATGAATCAAAGTTCATCACAAGCAGCTTTTCCACAAGCTGAGGAGGACAATACTAATATATAGAAGGTGCACACAGTGTCATTCACACACACACACTAAACACCATCATGGTAACATGCATGAAATTTTAAAAATGCAAAAAACATTAATTTAACAACATTAGATGTAACATAAAACCCTAATGTACATAACTGATTAGAAAAAAATGAGAAAAACTAAGAAGAAAGAGTTATTTCAACGAAAATATATCAAATGTGAAGTGTCACGCAGGGAATTGTGGGAATGTCAATTTACGTTTTTTCACTGTAAATTTTTACAATGAATTGTTATTTTTCTCTTCCCAAAACTGTGAATTTAACGGTATTTTACCGTAAAATTACATTAAATGTACCGTTATATCTATTACAGTTATTCACCATAAATGGTACTGAAACTTTCTGTAAACCAATTGACAGTTTTTCACCGCAGCATTTTTACAGTTTTTTACTGTTAAAATCACGGTAATTTTTTACAGTGAACCATATAGGAAGACACATCATGGCCATATTCCAGGATGACAATGTCAAGATTCATCAGGGTTAAAATTGTGAAAGATTGGTTCAGAGAGCATGAAGAATCAAATTCACACTTGAATTGGCACCTCTGAGTCCAGACCTTAATTTTTTTGAACGTCTTTGGGATGTGCTGGAGTACACTTTACAGAGTGCTCATCTCTTGCATTGTCAATACAAGATCTATAACGTCACGTGTTGTCATCTCAAGATTACGGTAATTACACAGTCACGTGAATGCAGCATAAGTATACCATTCTTGCATTGATTTACCCCAAAAACTGAGGCTCAGTGTAAATTTCAACATTGCTATGTTATTTTAGTGGTTCAACATTATCAGCATTGGCTCAGCCAATGGCATGAGTTTTGGGGCGGGACTATCGGTTTGAGTAAGGGGAGTGGAAACTGTTTCATCTGGTGCCACTAACCTCATTTGGGGCTTTAAAAGCCACATATTTCAGATATAATTAATGTGGATATGTTTTAGCAATGCTTATTCATTATAGCAGTTTCCTCACTAGTTTTTAAGCAAGAGATCACAAAGAGTGATAATAATGTTAATCATGTGCTAAAGCTTGAGCTTTCATCAGTCATTTTGAGCCAAACATAACTGATCTAAAGCAACCTCAAACAGGAACCACTTTTGTGCAAACACTATTCAAGACTTAATGGCTATTTCTCCTTCTCTCTTCATCCTTTCTTTTGTAGATCTTCCCAGATCCGGTAGAAGTAGTTTTGAGTACTGAAGGCACTCTGACCTGCATGCCGCAGTTGAAGGAGCGTCTGCCATCCATTGTGGTGGAGCCTACTGATGTCAGTGAGGTGGAGAGCGGTGAGCTGCGCTGGCCCCCAGAAGACATGGACTTTGATGAAGATGAAGATCTGTTTTTGGAGCAGTGCATCCCACCTGCTAACATTGCCGACTGGGGGGAGGATGAAGAAGAGAGCTCTGTCATTGAGAACCACCAGCAGACCACTTCTCTGTTAGGTACTTCCAACAACTTTCACAACCATTCAGAACAATAACTAGGTCAACTAGTTTTTTTTGTTTTGTTTTTGTTTTTTAAGGTTTGGAGGGAAATCTGTTGTTTTCAGTTGTACTGAACATGGTAAAACATGTTAAACAGAGCTGAGAGTACTACACTCTTAAAGAGGCTGTATTTTTGTAGGCTAACTTGGAAGTTAGCATCACTCTGGTTTCCTCGACAAAAACCCAATAGGATTATTCTATTATCTTGTGGATTATTGCAGATAATAAGGTCTGTGACTAACAAAAGTTTATGATTCTATTTTATTTATCATGATAATCTTTATAAATTAACATAAATCTTATGAATTTTAAAGCCTGGATACAATCACTTCAAGTAAAAAGCTAAAAGTAGGCTATAATATCCAAGACAACCTCTGTAGTCAGACACTTGTTAGCAACTGGCTTTTTTTTTTTTTTTTTTTTTTTTTGAGAAGTAAAAGCTTCACAACAAAACATTACTGATGTATGTTACTAATGTATTACTGATGTATTTTATGTCATAGAATAAAATGTGAAAATATCTTGAGCTTGTGGTAACCACAGACATTTCACCAAAAACCCCAAAACGCATTACTTTCTATAACAAGTAACACAATTAGTTACTTTTTAAAGAGAGTAACACAATATTGTAATGCATTACTTTAATACAACATTTAAAATAGGTATAATATAATAAATATATTATACTTATGTTTTAAAATACTAAGTATAATAAATAAATAGCCTATTATAAATAAAACATAATTAATTATAATCAATATGTGTTCTTTAAAAAATAGGCTGAAATAATGCAAATTCATGACTTTAACAAATGATGACTACCTTAGATAGTTACAGTAGGTCTGTCTTTAATGGTATATATGTTTAAAAAATTAAATTATAAATTAAATTGTAAATTTTAAAAAATTATTTCCCTATGAACAAAATGAAATAATATGAAAATAGTTTCAGGTAGCATATGACATGTTTTTTCATTTGATTTATTCTAGTTAGTTTTGTATCAATTACAATGTGATTTTTGGTGTTTAAGATCTGGCAGCAAAAGTACATTTTTCCCCTTTGGGTGAGCAATTCGCAGACAGCTTTCCTTGCGCATGAAATCGTCAATATGCCAGCAAACTGGAAGAGTGATGACAATGCATTACAATAGAGCGTGGGCACCTGTTGTGGGTTACGCTGCTCAGTTTAAATTGTCAGTAGTCCAGTCCGTGCCTTTCTGAGTGAGCACAGCTCCATTGTGGCATAGCTAAGCGCATTTTTGCTCATGAGGAGGATTTATTTTTATTTTATATCGATATTGAAATGCCTGTGAAGTACAAAGTTGTGATGAGTCAGAAGGGTATTGATCCACCTGCACTAAAGTATTACCTAGACAACAGTGGTACATCAGTAACAAATCCAGGAATCAGGCAGAGAGTCAGGGCAGGCAGCAAGCGAAACACAAACGATAAATGGACAAAGGGTCGGGGCAGGCAGCAGAAATCAAAATCCAGATAAACAGCTCAAGCCAATACACAGGCAGATAGAAAGGTAGTAAACATTCAGAAATGACAACCGGGGCTAATCAAGACTTCGCACAGAAGTGCAAATTAGAGTGTCTTTTATGTGATGTGGATGTGTAATTGACGGCAGGTGCAATGTAATCACTCCCAGGTATGAGGGTTGATGGGAAATTGGGTCCAAATGAAGTTAATACTCGGGTGAAGGCTCCCTCTGGTGGTGTGAGAGATCTGGTGTGGGAGACTGGTTTGTAACAAAAGTAAAGTTTACATAAAAACAGTTTAACAACGAAATACATTGTGAATATAGAAACATTTGGATTGCGAGGTAGGCTGCGTGAGAACACGGCTGGTTACTTATATACATATTATACTAATTTATACATTATACTTTGTCGCCTTGCAATAAGTCCATTTGTGATATTTCCTCACTACTAAATATTCCACGGTCAACTGTTAGTGGTATCATAACAAAGTGGAAGCAACTGGGAACAACAGCAACTCAGCCACGAAGTGCTAGGCCATGTAAAATCACAGAGTGGGGTCAACACATGCTGAGGCGCACAGTGCGCAGAAGTTGCCAATTTTCTGCAGAGTCAATAGCTACGGACCTCCAAAGTTCGTGTGGCCGTCAGATTAGCTCAGGAACAGTGTGTAGAGAGCTTCATGGAATGGGTTTCCATAGCTGAGCAGCTGCATCCAAGCCTTACATCAAGTGCAGTGCAAAGCTCTGGTGTAAAGCTCTGGTGTAAAGCTCTGGTGTAAAGCATGATGCCACTGGACTCTAGAGCAGTGGAGACGTGTTCTGGAGTGACGAATCACGCTTCTCTGTCTGGCAATCTGACGGACGAGTCTGGATTTGGCTGTTGCCAGGAGAACGATACTTGCCTGACTGCATTGTGCCAAGTGTAAAGTTTGGTAGAGGGGGATTATGATGTGGGGTTGTTTTTCAGGGGTTGGGCTTAAACCCTTAGTTCCAGTGAAAGGAACTCTTAATGCTTCAGCATATCAAGACATTTTGGACAATTTCATGCTCCCAACTTTGTGGGAACAGTTTGAGGATGGCCCCTTCCTGTTCCCACATGACTGCGCACCAGTGCACAAAGCAAGGTCCATAAAGACATGGATGAGCGAGTTTGGTGTGGAGGATCTTGACTGGCCTGCACAGAGTCCTGACCTCAACCTGACAGAACACCTTTGGGACGAATTAGAGCGGAGACTGTGAGCCAGGCCTTCTCGTCAACATCACAAATGCGCTTCTAGAAGAATGGTCAAAAATTCCCATAAACTCTCCTAAACCTTGTGGAAAGCCTTCCCAGAAGAGTTGAGGCTGTTATAGATGCAAAGGGTGGGCCAACTCCATATTAAACCCTACAGATTAAGAATGGGATGTCATTAAAGTTCAATTAAAGTTCATGTACATGGAAAGGCAGACGTCCCAAAACTTTTGACAATATAGTATTTATATATATATATATATAATATTAAAAGAAAAAAAAGGGAAAAACAATGTGAAAACCACTGCTCTATTCAGCGCCTAAACTTTATTTTACACCACAGAGGTAACGGTTGTTGTAGGTCAAAATGGGTACGATGTAGCAACACCAAGTGTTTTTGACTTTTTTTTAAAAACAGCCCAATCATAGAGTGCTTCACAATATGCATGTAACTGACTAGTACAATGCTCATTTTTAGTTTAATTTACATTAGAGAACTTTGGTTGTTTGTATTTGTTTTAGTTTTGTTTCATTTTCTGTCTATCTGTCTGTCTATAGATCTTCAAACAGATGACTTTAGGGACGACACCCCGACTCTACCTCCAGAGAGTGCTTCACCTCTGAACTGATGCCCACTGAACCCGTCCTGTTCTCAGGGTCTAACTTTAGATCACGACATGTTGAACCTGTGCTGCCACATCTCATGTAAATGACTATAGGACGCTTTCCTGAATCGCAGCTTACAGAAGAACTGATTGGGCCATGCAACTCTGATTTGGGTCTGACTGTGGTCACACATTAACACAAGATTCAACTGACACTTTTAGTACAGAAAAGAACTTGGACGACTGTAGTCATCGTGAAATTATATATTGTAAAATAGTAGCTCATAAAGTCATAGGTTAATTTACTGCTTATCAGTTGTTTTCCCTTTACTGTACTATATAGGAAAGTTTCTCCACAGTTGTCTTTTTAATTGCAAAAAATAGTTTGTGTATTATTGGGTTTAAACCAGTCAGCATTTTCCCATTCCCCTTTATCACACAAATCTGAAAAATGCAGAGAAAAAAAGGAAGGAACATTACTGAAACATGGATTTTTTTTGTGAAGTTACATGCTCATATCATCTGTGACAGAGTATGTTATGGAGAAGTTGAAAATGCTTTGAAAGTAAAGTTTTATTTTGTACTGCATTTATCCCCTTTTTTCTTTTACCCATGTCAGTTTTTGTGTTGATGTATTTCAGTCATGTCCAAAGTACATTTTAACCATCAAGTGCACCTCTGAATAGACAGAAAATCTTCAAACAGTGCAGTGTATTGTGTATGTTTTATACCAAACTGAAAAAACAACAAAGTTTTACTCTGTGTAATGCTTTCCAAAGCAACTTTGCGAAGCATTTCTTTTTGCAATATGTACATACAATGTTTTTCCTCAAATGATTATTACCAAATGAAAACCATTTAAAGCAATAAAATATATCAGTGCCACTACTGAAAATCATTTTGTAGTTTGCAATCAATTCCTGGCTATAAGGGAAAAGTAGACAACCTGAACGACATTTGCAGTCGCAGATCTGCACAACTTCACAACCAAAAATTCGGAGGTATTTATTTTTTACTCATTTTTTACATGATTAGATTTGTACTAACTTCTTATTGGAAAGTGTTGAACTTCTTCATTTTTTTGGACAAAAGAAGACAAAAAATTCTTCATTTGTAACAAAGTAAGATTGCAGTTTTGTCACTTTAAAATGAGATTTATTAAATATAGCATGATTTGACTCTCAAATAACCACAAGACTCTGTTTGAGGGTTTTGCCTTGAGCTACATGGAACATTCTTTGTCATTTCTCTCTTCTCATTTCACAGCTGAAAAAGTGCTTACACAACACTGCTAAGGGAAAGGCTTGGTTCATAGCACCTTGCAATCATTTCCTGGCTATAAGGGACGCAAAATAGACAACTTCAATCACTTTTGCTGTTGCAGATCTGCACAACTTCACAACCAGAAAACCTGAGGTATTTTATTATTATTATTATTATTAATTTTGATAGATTTTCTTTTAAACATGATTAGAGTTGTACTAATGTTTTATTACAAAGTGTTGAACTTAAAAAAAGAAAGAAAAGAAAAAAAAAAACATAATGTCTTCCTTTTGTGGAAAAAAAAAAAAAAAAAAAAAAAAACCCAAACAACAAAACAATCCTTACAATAGTATGGTAACAAAGTAATAGTGCATTTTTTGTCTTTTTATAGCATGATATGACCCTTTATTTGAGGGTTTCTGCCTTGAGCTACTTTGCACATTTTCTGTAATTTCTCTCTTTCTCATTTCACAGCTGAAATGGAGGAGGGTGACTATGATTTTGGCAACTATGTTGATTTTTACTTTTCTAATGAATCTTTCCCTTGTGAGGCCACTGAAAACTGCACCGGTATAGAGTTCCCCGATGAAATACAAATGTCCATGATAGGTCTCAAGCACTGGATCGCTCTGGTCTGCTACAGCATTGTGTTCCTGTTGGGCGTTCCTGGGAACGGTCTGGTAGTGTGGGTGACCGCGTTCCGAATGCCGCACTCCGTGAACGCACAGTGGTTTCTAAATCTGGCCATCGCGGATCTGCTGTGCTGCTTGTCATTGCCTTTTATCATGGTGCCGCTCGCCAAGGACCAACACTGGCCTTTTGGTGATTTGGCTTGCAAATTATTCAATGGTCTGTTCTACATGATGATGTACTGCAGCGTTCTGCTCCTGGTTGTGATCAGCTTGGACCGTTTCCTACTGGTGACCAAACCAGTGTGGTGCCAGAACCACAGGCATCCGAGGCAGGCCCGTTGCATCTGTTTCGTCGTCTGGATTCTCGCTCTCCTTGGAGGTTCTCCTCAATTTGCTCACATGGAGACATATCAAGTGAGCGAGACAAAAGCATTATGCGTTAGCGCCTACAGTAGCTTAGGTCACGCATGGGCCGTAACCCTTACTCGCAGTTTTCTGTCTTTTCTGCTGCCTTTCCTGATCATCTGCGTCAGCCATTGGAAGGTTTACCACATGATGAGCTCCGGGCGAGGACAAAGAGGAAGTGACAAGTCGGGCCGGACGCTGCGTGTCATCCTGGCATTGGTGCTTAGCTTCTTTCTATGCTGGTTTCCCCTACAGATCGTGGATCTTCTGCTGTTGATTTTTTACGGACAGTCAGGAACACTTGAAGCCAACCTGCGTCTGGCCCATGTGCTGACCCTCTGTTTGGCTTACATTAACAGCTGCCTGAACCCGCTGCTCTATGTGTGCCTTGGCCGGGGTTTCAAGAAAAATCTGGTTAGCTCTCTGCGAAGTGTGCTTCACTTTGCATCCGAGGCACCGGCCAATCGAACCACCATGACTGTAAACAGTAAGTCAACCACAGACGGCATGTTCAGAGAGAAGCCCGTTTGAGATCTTTGCCTGGACAAATGGATCCAAATCCCAGTCTTCAAACACTGCTCTCCGAATAATTTCTAGATTTAAATTAATTACATTTGTGTCATTAGTAGACATGCTACACAACAAACATTGGTGACAAAAATTGGTCTATTGTGTTAAAAATAATACTTTTAAACATTCATAAAATGTATTGCACAATTATTGCAAACACCAATTCATAACCATTTAAATGTTTTACATGCACTAATTTTCAATAGGAATGAATCCAAATAGATTTCAGATTCTGAAAGTTCTGTTTATATAAACCCTAAACAAAGAAGTCTGGTTCTCATATTCATCTGGTCACATGTGCATTAAAGTGATTGTGGAAAAAACGTTTTTTGCCTTGATGCCATATCTAAAAAAAACCTGACATATATGTCAGAAGAGATAATATTTAATAAATAAGTACTGATCAGTTCGTAAGACTGAGACACAAATAAACATAAACTAAGATATAAAATAGCATAAAAAAAAAAAACATTATTATTTGGATGCATTATTATTTTGGGTGATTCCTTATATTCATTTCAATGTTTTCTTTATTTTATATCACTTATGATATGACACTGATTGATAAAAGGTGCGTTAAATCAAATTCTAAGTGGATCAGACCGAGCACTAAAACACACTATTAGCCAATCAGCAGTAAGGGCGTGACCACTTATGAGGGGGGAGGAGCCTGTGTTGCATGGAATGTTCTTGAATTTGGGGGCGGAGCTATCAAGATAGGGGTGTGATCCATTTAGGTAGGTGCGTGTTTGTTTTGGTGATTTCAAATATCAACAGCATTTCTCAGAAATCGCTTACTGCACCTTTAAGGCCTGGGTGGCATTCTGTCTAGCGATCAAAGTCACAATGAAACAGAAGTTGCGATTGTCTTTCCTTTCCTTATTTTGAGATATATTCGAGATAAATGGCTTCTCGAAGGGGTGGGGGTTTGTTACATGAAGAGATGCAGCTGCAAGAGGGAGGGGAAGTTATTATGATTCACCGGCACAAGAATGAATGAATATATATATATATATATATATATATATATATATATATATATATATATATATATATATATATATAATTTTTTTTATTATTATTAATTTATCAGTTAGTAATTATTCTATAATATTCCATATAAACAAGAGTTTTTGATGTCATGGTGTTTCAAACTTTAGTTAGTGTATAATGTTGTTAGAGTATAAATAAAATCTTTAAAATTTTAAAGCTCAAAGTTCAATGCCAAGCGAGATATTTTATTGAACAGAAGTCGCCTACATCGAACGGCCAGTTTGGACTTCATCCCTCTACTTCCTTCTTTAACGACATCACTAAAACGTGGTGTGGTCTGGTCGCCATGTCGTCGAAACGGTGTTATTTTCATCCCGCAGTCCAATCACCTTTGTTTGGCCTTCCCAGGGACGCTGTACTTAGAGATCAATGGTTAGAATTTATGTTTAACTCGGTTCCCTAAAATTATAATTGTGATATCCTTACTGCAATAGTTAATGTTGGACTGCAGTGCACATAATGGCCACAAGAGGGGACTATGTTTATGTATTTGGCTGTTTTCCGTATGAGGTACTCTTCTGAGTGAGTGCTAACGTTGTACATTTTCTGTCGCTGCTTGTGGAGATTAAAGAGTTCAGTCTCTCGGGAATTATTGTCTTTTGTGTTCATTCGGCACAACACCACAATAATCCACATGTAAAACTATGTGCAGCACACGTTATGGTAAGAGGCGTGACCTTTCCGGGCAAGGAGCGCTAAGCTGCTGTCGAATAACAACACAGAAACCGTTTTTATGACAGTGGAAACAGCGGTATACAGATAAGTAAATTATGTGAAAAATACTGTGTTTTTTTACACGCGAAACATAAACACATGTTATATTGCACACTATAAACACAATCAAAGCTTCAAAAAACCACGAAAAACGGGACCTTTAAAATGTACTTGCATTCATTAGTATCAAAACTCAATATTTAGCATGCACATATGAATAGCCTTTTCACTGACACAACTGAAATGCTGTGTTCTTTGTTGTAGATACAAATGAACTATTGAAATAATTTGTTTGTAAAAGCAGACAAAAACACATTTACATTTTGTTCAACTTTTACAAAGTTGTGGGGTTAATGTACCACAACGAAATAAATGTAAAAAAATATCAAAGGTACAACCATTACACAAACTCTATAGGTGTTTTATATATTTGCAAAAGAAGATGACCTTGCCGGGCATGTTTTGTCCATTGAGGTAGTAAAATGCCTGCTGCTCATGAGCTTGACTAACCAGTAGAGGTCAGTAAAGAGAGACTTGGTTATAGTGTCATACTATTGGGTAGTGCTATGATTCCCAACCATCACATTACAAACATTTGAGTTTTGTGGCTTTTGGTCTCTGTATGTTAGCTTTGAGGCCACAAATTAGTGTATGACTAAAAGTTCTTTAACATTTTTTTTGTCTTCTAGAAAACATAAAACAAAATAATGTGATTCGTCATTGCATTGCACAGATTTGTGTCCAATCAAATGCTTAGAATGTGAATGTCCTTCCCACTCACATCACCTGAGCTGAGTAAAAAAAAAAAAAAAAAAAAAAAGTGTCTGCCCAAACTTTCAAGAGGACAAAAATTTCAACAGCAAATTAATTGCAAATTCATGCTCAACAAGGTAGTTTTTACTAAGTAAAGCATTATTATGGTCTCTCATAATGGATATCATAAATTATAATACTGTATATTATTATCCCTCATATTATCCAGTAAAATAGAAGCTCCAACCACATAATTTGTGATATTTAGTGACCATTTGTGTGGGTACAAATAGGAAAAAAGTAAATGATTTGATAAAAGTGAGTCAGAAAGCCTTTGTTACAACATTTCAGAAGTAAAATTTTATCTGGATATGGTTTAGCAATGTTTCTATCTGCACAACAAGGCAGCTAAATATAACAGCACACCATGGCAACTGAGAACAATACAGAAATTTGAGCAATGAACAGAATTCATATGCCTTATAACCTCTCCTGCTCTCCTGTTTGTTGTGTATTATATGAGGTGTATTACAATTTTGTTTGAGTTTGTAGCACATCTATTTCACTGATTATCAGAAGTCATTTGTACATATAATCTGCTTTTTGCATCCTGTTTAACCATTTCTGTACAAATACTGAAAATATGAAATAAAGTTTTAAACACCCATCTGATGATACTTTTTTCCTGGTATACATTGGTACAACTAGAAAGGGCCCTATATGACTCTGGGATAATTAATCGGTCAAGTCCTATATATGTAGTGGATGTAAAAATACTTTAGCTTTATTTTTTCAAATCATACCCATGGACGAGTTTGAGACGATGGTTGATGAATAAATAAGAGTTTATTAACAACATGCAATGAGCAGGAACATTTTCAAAGACTACATGAAAATCTTGAAAATACACTGCAGGCATGAGATCAAAGATGCTGAACTAATACATTTAGGCAAGGCATTTTTTTAGTACACTCCATACTGGAGTGTATTTCCACTGTACAGCACAAGTAATGGAGAGTGTAGCAGCAAGAAAATGAAATATTCCAGTCCTCCAATGCACTAGGTGGCGCCAATAAAGAAGCGACACAATATCAAACTTCATAACGTATAAATACTAATTAGTTTCTATAAATGTTGAAAAATCTGTAGTACACTACAAATGCGCTTTAGCAAACATGCTACAAAATATGTATCAAGTAAACTTCATTCTCATGAATGGTTAACGTACTGTGCAAACTGGACACAACACCTGAGACATGGCAGGCAAAGTGGTACGTAGTACTGATAAGGATGCCTCCAAAACCCCAGGCACCTCCTGTCATATGTGTGTGTGTGAGATGGGCTGTGAAAATTGCCCTCTTTAAAATGCTAAGCTAATGAGAACCAATTCCAGGTGAGCGAATATCTCTCTTTATCCTGCAGTTTGCTCTGTGAGTACCTAGTAATTCCTCTTTGCTTGTTAAAATATTCCCAGGCAAAATGTTACCATTCTGCACTGTAAGGTTAAAATGGCTTGCACTCCTCAGTTTGAGACCTGACTCGAGATCTTTTCCTAATCCTGTTTACTTCTCTCATCTCACATTGTCTCTCCTGCCTCTATAGTCTTGTCAGTATTCAAGGAAAAAATCAACAACTTAAAATGGCTTTATTAAGTGGGGGAAAAGCTAAAATATATAGCTATAGTAATGAAAGAAAGACATTTGGGGGCATGCCTGAGAACTTGAAGCTGAGGAAAGTGATTTACAAACATTACAGACCCATGATCTTTTTAAAGGGATAGCTCAACCCAAAATGAACATTTTGTCATTATTTACTCACCCTCATGTCATTCCAAAACTGTATGACTTACTTTCTCACACTCAAAATCTTTTTAAGCCTTTTTTAAAAGTCCCCCTGTGTTGAAAATCAAGTTTTTAGTGTTGTTTATATGTCTATGTGGTGTTTTAAATATGCTTTAGGACAAACCATGTGCAACACCATTGCTGACTATTTTCTCTTTAAAACTGCAGTAATCTAAAGACAGTTTCAAAAACATGGTTTGATATCGGTGGTGTTTCTGACATCACAAACTACCTTGTAACCAATCACGTCAACTTGGCGGCGGGCTTTAGCATATCATTAACTATGAGCGTTCTGAAGCATGTAATATTAGCAACACATTATTAGCTATTTGATAACGTAGTCAGGCAAAAGGTTCATATTAATTACCATTATGTGACCGATGTTGTAAAAAGCACTGAGTGGATCTCTAAGCTCATGCGAGTGAGTGGAGGCGGGGCTAATTAGCATATTCATAGATCTGTGTATAGTAAATGAAGGAAGGGTGTAGAGTTACATTCAAGCTATTTTAAGGCATGAAGACATTTTTTTTAGTATGTCATTTTGGTGATCAATAATGACTACAGGGGGACTTTAAGATTTATGCAATTTAATAGTAAAATTTCAAAAATTAAGTTGAATAATACTTTTGTATTTTAATTGAATAATTGATTAAGGATTATTCAATTATTCAATCAAAATATGTAAGGATTATTTAATTCAATTTGATGTGTTCAACAGAAGAAAACATACAGTCATACACATTTGGAATGACATGATGGTGAATTATTCCTTGAACACATCCGATATGATCTATTAATGAGTTTGGGGTGCTTTGTGTGGGTTTGCTTTGTATCTTGTGGTTGCGTCTCATCAAATCTTTTATTAACAAGAAGAAAAATACAAGAATCCCAGAAGTAAAAAATCAAGAAAACAAGATACAACTAGAAACAAAGAGGGGAGGGACTTATAAACAAGTGTGAATCCAGTGAAGCCTGATGGCAGGTCACAGCTTCCGAGTCCAAACACTCTATCAGATGCCAAAAGCAAACAACAAACTGTGCTAATATGCACTTACAGTTTGCTGTAGTAAAGTACTACTGAAAAATCATGATCCTGACCTTAAAATTTTCTGAATCGTTAAAATATTGGTGTCTGACACACCATGAGCATGGAGACTACAATGTGCACCAGTGGATCTCAACTCTGGCCCTTGAGATCCACTTTCCTGCAGAGTTTAGTTCCAACCCTAATCAAGCACACCTGAACAAGCTAATCAATGTCTTCAGGATTACCACAAAATTGCAGGTATACTTGAACAAGCTAATCAATGTCTTCAGGATTACCACAAAATTGCAGGTATACTTGAACAAGCTAATCAAGGTCTTCAGGATTACTACAAAGTTGCAGGTATAACTTTTTGCAAAGTTGAAGGTATACCTGAACAAGCTAATCAAGATCTTCAGGATTAATACAAAGTTGCAGCTTGTTCAGGTGTGTTTGGTTAGGATTGGCGCTAAACTCTGCAGGAAAGTGGATCTCAAGGTCCAGAGTTGAGGACCCCTGGTGTACACCATGAAGAGTGCTCATAAAGTTAATATTCTCACTAGAGACTTGGACCCAGACACAGTATTCAATATGCCACGTCTTAAAAAGCAGATTAAGAGACGTTTTCAAATGAATTTAGTGGAGAAATAGGCAGAGATGTTCATAGTCAGGCTCATACAGTGGTCATAAGTTTGAGGGAGCCTGAACGAAAACGCATGATCTTCTTTTTGAGAGCATGCGAGGCTTTAATCTTGACCACAGCATTGGAGGTATTCTGTGAGGAAGAGGAGGAGGAAGAGGGCAAGCGAGGAGGAAGTTGTTGAGGCCAGACCAGCCCTCCGCTCTCATCTGAATCACTGGACACTGAACTGGTCCCTGGAGAAAAAGTCTCACTCAGACTGGAGTCGGAGCCATCATGCGGTGCAGTAGCAGCCTCGGAACGTTCTTGCAACCTCTGGTCCTGCTCCACAAACTGAACACTAGTGTGTTTGACTGGTAACTGATTTCCTCTGAGTTCTTGCACATCCTCTCTGAATATCCCCTCGTCCTCTTCTTGACTGAGATCTGCAGAGGAGCACCAGAGTCGCTGACTGGATGGGTAAAATTCATCACTATGATGCCTGCTGATGTCCCGTCCCACAGTGTAATATTTGTGCTCTGGTTGGGCGACCCATCCTTGAGAGATGCAACTGTCCTCTGACAGAGAGCGGCTGGTTGACTTGGTTTGTCTCTCTTCGAGAGTTGTCCACTTTTCCTCTGGAACCCTTCTGGTTAGGGACTGAAGAAGAGCCCACTTTTGAGATGGAACGGGCTGGTGTTGCTCACGGGACTCAGGAGTTGATGACATAGGTATGCAGGTGTGATTGCAGCAGGTGTGAATGTGTGGTTTCATGGTATCTGACATTGTGGGACGGCGTTCGCTATAAACCGGTTGATGACGAGGGGAGTCATTGCTGCTGTCGTAGAGTTCTTTAACTCCATACTGATCCATTTCCAAGGAGGATTCTGGTTCCTCGCTGCTTAGGGAAGTTGGTCCAATCTGAGAACTGGGAAGGTTCATGAAATATCTGTCTTGGGTCTCGCTCTCGTTCTCTTCCTCTGAGAGCTGTGCCCATTCCTGCCATTCCGATTGATCAAGTGAATGTTGAGGGTATGTGTGTAAGTCTTGCCACCGTTCGGGTGCTGCTGTAGATCTGAAGTGACGCCGCTGCAGGAGTCCCAGAATGTATGTCTCCACACGCATAGCCTGCTGGATGTCCTCTTCGGTTGGGCCTTCATCTATCTTCACTGTAGGATCTGCCTCAGGATCAGAAGTAAGGCTCATCTCGAGTGTAAGGCTTTCATTCCCATCAGCCATCAGATCTGTAACCCACTGAGGGCTTTCTTCGTCTTCTTCTTCATCCTCTATTCCCTCTGCAATACCTTCCAATGGGGGGTATGGGGCAGAAAATGAGCGGGGAAGGGTGGCATGTACTGTGGGCTCCATATAACCTTCCCAGTCCAGCATGTAGGCATCTGTCAGCATGTGAGAAATAAACGATTTATGAGAAATAAAACTAGGTCTTAACACCAGGGGTTTTCAAACTTTCTGATGCCAAGGACCCTCAAGTATGATGATCCCCTTGCAAAGGACTAGGCCTATATTTTATTTCAGACACTTTTATACTGTGTGGGGGGAAAGGTAATAATTATATTATCAAGACCACGAATTGATTTCAAATTTAAATTACTGTTTTTTTATTTATTTTTAATTTCTGAACCCCCCCACCCCCCTCCCCAAATTTTCCCCTAGCACTCACCTTGCGGGGTCTATGAGCACCAATTTGAAAACCCCTAGTTCAAATCACAGCATACTCATATTTCCACATGGTAATTCATAGTACTGATAGTACAAATGAATGCACTGATATAGGCCCTGTTTACATCTGGTATTAAGATGCGTTTTGGGCACAAGTAGACGAGGGAGATACATACCCATTTACACCTGGTATTTTAGGCCGCAAGACCACGCTGAACATGGTAAGTGTGTTAGAAATCAGGAATGGTGCTTGGTACATTTTTCTTTTTGAAACCAAACTTGGGTCTTCAGCCGACAAAGTTTAAATCCCGTCTGGCCAACGTGCTTCCCATAATGTTTACACGTTAAATCAATAGGTGGAGAGTAGGCCCCGCCCACTGACTTTAGTCTTTTGCGCTGTTCGAACGCATTCAAAGCAATTCAGTCAAATGTGTCTTCGACTACCTCTGGAAGTGGTCGAAAGTGGACAAGCTCAAAACGTTTTACACCCCGTTTACACCAGTATTTAGCGTTGTCTACTTGTGATCCAGTCGACCAAAACGCATCGTAATACCAGGTCTTAACAGGGCCACAGAATAAACAAAAAGTGGGCATGAAAAGTGATTATAACAAACACTCACCCACAGATCTGGGCCTGTAACAGGAGGCAGTGAGGTTTGGAGAGGAACTAGAACGCAGTGGAGGAGACAGACTTTGACTTTGCTCATAAAACCCTGAGGGATCAAGATAAGTTGAAATGTTATTTTCAATGTTATTAGCTTTCATTCTATTATTCACAACATATGAGTGTATATTTTTCACATGTGTACCCAATAAGCCCCACTATTAAAAATAACTTTACATGGCAACACATTTCCGAACACTAAACCAGCTCAGAAGTGGTAAATGGACAGTATCATCCTGATTAGGTTGATGTCAGAAGCATAAGCTTGCAGGTTACAAAAGTATTGAAGTGGGTCCATTAAACAAACAGTTCTACTGTTCTTCTGTGTTCTTATGCCTGTTGAAGCATGTAAACTCAAGATCAGAACTTTATTAGGAATGCAAAACAAAATGTAGCAGCCTGTATATATTTACCCAACATATTTGTGCATCTGTACATAGTAAAATATATCCACAACAAGTGTGCAATGTTGCAGAACACTATCTGGAATAAATGATTCACAGAGTCATGGAGTACCCGAGCTTGATGCGCTGGGACTGTCCAAATCCTCCTCTGTATTTTGCTCACATGTGAGTGCTGAATCCATCCTCAACTCACTGAGCTGCTGTTGCAGTGCCAGCATCAGCAAACTGGGGGTGCCCTGGAGTCGGTTCTGCAGGATACAACAGTCAATAGTGAGGGCAAGTAAAAAACGTTTACATGAATGCATTCGGCAGACACTTTTATTCAAAGTGACTTATATTGCATTCAAGGAATACATTTTAGTTCATGCATTTCCTGAGAATCAAACTCATAACCTTGGTATTGGGAGAGCTCATGCTTTAATACAAACTCAATAATTGCATAAATAGCTGAGAGGACAGTATTAGGGTTCATTAGCATATTATAGGACATTTTTTGTGCATTATTTCCATATTAACCTATGCCCCAGATTTACATTACTCTCCATCACCCTCACTGCATAAAACACTGTTAAATCTGAAATAATTTAAAATGTCTGTTATATTACAGCCCTATAAACTAGTCTCTTTTATAAATGAAAATAGAAAGATATTGTCCATTTACATTAGAATAATCTATCATCATTTGCATGACAACAGACACTGATGGCTAGGATAGAAAGCTTGAAGCACATGTTTTTGAGTGCATGTCACCAGTGTAGTGTGAACTCATGCGCACCACTGGCAGTAGTTATGTAAGTAAACGGCAAATGCACCATACCCGGAACATCAATAATTTACCAAAGACAGGACATATACTGTTGAGTATGCTATTTTTTTTATGGTTTTGTTTCGAACCTAGTTTCATGCTCTCAACTGCTAGATCAAAACACATTGTGGTTGGCACCATGTTGCAAGTGAACCTGTGTTTAATGCAGTCTGGGTTTTATTTTAGTTCATGGTTTAGATAATGAGATTTTATTTTGTTCATGGTTTAGGTTGTCCAGATTTTGTCCATGCATCACAGTATGTTCCACACCTGGCCTGAATCACCGCTCAGAGAGTATTTTTGGTTTCTTGTTATATTTTGCTGGCCTATGACGCAAAGGTGGTTTGACTTGGGTCATTATTTTAACCACTTTCTTTATTCTCAGTTCTTTCTCTCTTTTTTTCATAATAAAGGGTATAATGATGACAACCAGTGTTTGGGTGTA
Organism: Chanodichthys erythropterus; assembly: GCF_024489055.1. Taxonomy (NCBI): domain Eukaryota; kingdom Metazoa; phylum Chordata; class Actinopteri; order Cypriniformes; family Xenocyprididae; genus Chanodichthys; species Chanodichthys erythropterus. Next base: position 4,149,179 of record NC_090227.1, on the reverse strand, counting down.
CAGGTCCAAGACAGATGTGAGAAACAGACTGAAAGCTTTTTTATATAACATGGAGGCTTGCCACAGTAATACTGGTTATACCTGTATGATGGAAAATATTGGTATGAAATATTATTTTAAAGAGGAGACATGAATAAGAGCGAAACTTACTTGACACCAGTCAATATCTTGACATATAGAATAGCCTTAATAAAGTGATAAAGCACATCCTACACAGTCTCTTATATTTACAGGTACTTTTCATAGACAAGTCATTGTTCAACACATAGGACACATGCACAGTTTTTCGATCTTTCCAAACAGGGTCTGTTTCCGATATCATCCCCTATAATTTCGTTCACTATTCCATACGTTACTCCACTAATATAGTTATGGATATGGATGGTTCACACTTACAATTGGATATAGAAAAAGTATGCATATTTGGCATGCTGTCCGAGGGGAGGGCTTCAAGATTGTAATTTAGCCCAAACCCAGAGTAGACCCCCCATCTCTGGCTGGGATAGGAAACATTTAAGAGTGAGGAGTTGGGGTGGTGGAGGGATGCTGGAAAACTGTCATGGGATAGTGGTAGGTTGGCTATATATATACCTCCTCTCATGCTAATTAGGTTGATTTTCTGAATGTGCTTCTCCCGAACTTCATTAATAAAACATCATTCCATGAATGATTGAATGAAAACGAGTGAATTCGGACACTGATTGCACTGGAATTGCTGTGAATGGCATTTTTTTTTTGGTGAGATGTGAATTGGAGCAATGCTCACAGTGAACTGGTATTATTTAGGGCTGGGAAACTCTGGCCCTTGAGATCCACTTTTCTGTAGAGTTTAGCTCCAACCCTGATCAAAATCACTTGCTTGTAACTTTCCAGTAATCCTGAAGAGGGGTGAGGGAGGAGCATGGAACTCGCTGCCGGCTGCCCTCAACCGGAGGAGCCATCGGCGTCTGCCAGGAGACGGAGGAGGATCAAGCCGTCCACCAAAAATTGTCCAGTACCATCGCATGGCACCGCGAGTGAGAGCATCTTGGCTTGTTGAGAACTGAGCGGCAGTTTGTCAAGGAGCCGGACCATGTATTTTTCTTTTCCTCTCTTCTCTCTCCCCTCTCTTGTCTCCGTCTCTCCACATGCTTCTGTGTCCTCTTCTCTTGCCTCTCGCCTTCCCCCAGGTGCTGTGGCTGCTGTGACTGGTCCCCTGGTGGGGGGAGGGGGGATAGGTAAAGCACAGTCTTTTGGGTACCCACTGGCCTGCGAAAAGCGATGGGGGTGTGTGGCAAGCAGGGCAGGGCCAAGGGACATGAGAACGGAGTGAGGCCGGTGGCATGATTGCTAATGAGTGTCACGTGTGCTCCGAAAGCATAAAAGGAGGAGAGGCGACAGTGAAGGACGAGAGAAGACCAGGCATGGATTTTACGTTGTGTTTTGTTTATGTTTGTATGTTCGCTTCTCTTTCATTTCGTTTATTTTGATTATTAAAGTACGTTGAATGTTCGCTGGTTCCCATTTCCTTCTTCCCTGAAAAACTAACCTTGTTACACTGGTGCGGAAACCTAAGAAGAAGGAGGGACACACTGTTGGAGAGCCCTCTCTGCTGAAAGGGATCGAGGTGCTGAGGTCGGGCAGCATGAAGGATCGGTGACTACCAGTGGCTGCCTGAGGTGGTTGTGCTGAAGTGATGGGAAAACAGGTGGGATGGAGAGCTTGCTGCCATGCTCTTGAGTCGAGGAGGGGTGACTGCCATCCAAGAGGGAACAGAGGAGTCACCACCGTTTGCTGAGGCCGAAGCCTGCTGCCCTCCGCCATGATGGGGGAGGAGCAGGGAACAGAAGACTAGCTGCCCTGAACCGGAGGAGCCATCGCCGTCTGCCAGGAGGCAGCTGAGTATCGAGCCGCCCACCGAGGACCGTTCAGTACCATCGCATGGCATTGCGAGTAAGAGTTGGTTGAGGTTGAGGACCGAGGGGCAGTGTGTCCGGAAGCCGGACCAAGAATTGTTTTTTCTTTTCCTCTCTCCCCTCTCTTGTCTCCATCTCTCCTTATGCTTCTCCTCACCTCGTCTGTCCTTACCCCAAGGCCACTGTGACTGGCCCTTCCGGAGAGGATGAGTAGAGCATTGTCTTGTGGGTACCCCCCGGCCAGCCAGGGAAGGGTAATGGGGGTATGTGGCAAACAGGTCAGGGCCATGTGAATGGAGTGAGGCCATATCTCTCATGGAGGAGCTCGGAAGCATAAGAGGAGGAGCGATGACAGAGAGGACCAGGCCGGGAGTTTTTGTTGTGTTTTGTTTATGTTTGTGCGGCAGTCGCTGTGAGTGGCTTTTTGATCGTGAAAGTGAGTAATTTCTACCCACCCCCCACCCCCCAGAACGTGACTTTGCCCCTGCCCCCATGGAGGAGGTCTGTGCACACCAATTTTTCATCTGTTAGTAGACCTATAAGGGAGCCTACATACTAGAGAACATGGAGGATTTGATGGATAAGACTGCGTTAGATCCATTTTAAGGGTATAGAAAGATATAGTCAGTTTGAAATCAAGAGGAAATACAGCAATTTGGATCTCAAAAAGCACAACTGGACCTGCCTCTCTGAAATTCTCATTGGACAATGGATGACTGCTTCAGAGATAAGTTAAAATGTTCTGATATTTGAGTCAAATGATGGAACATTGCTTCATTGAAACACCATTCTCACTGAAATCATCGGGTTTGCAGCACCGCTTGAATTCACCTGTCCATTCTTCATGACAAAAATAAAACTTGAAAGAACTTTATAAATGTTCTTAGAATCGAATCGCTCATAAAACCATGGCAACATGGTTTAGCAGCTGAGGTCAAAGCTCAAGTGCATGAAAGAACATGACAGGTATAGAAAGGGAAAACAGAGGACAAAGATAGAGGATCAGAAATCTAATCAATGCAATTCTATGTCTGACAGATGTGAACAAAGACCATAAGCAAACCCCCCACTGAAAACATGATCCAGTTTGGATGATTTCAGAGCCAATATCAGCTATTCTCTCTGAAGTCTATGACTCAGCCGCATCTTGTGTTTTATTCTGCTTCACGTCGTGCACAGGATCAGCTGGTCTGGTGTCTCACCCTCAAAGGCCTCATGCAGAAGGCAGCAGTCTATTTGATTATTATAGAAACAGACAGGACTTGAGGGAGATCAAGCTGCATGTGTACTCTCATTATCCAGCTGCCGTGAGCGCCTTGCCTTTAATGTGCCAAAATGGGACACAACCAGCATCCCACACCACCCTGCCCCCATATCAGCATACACACACACACACACACACACACACACACACACACACACACACACACACACACACACACACACACACACACACACACACACACACACACACACACACACAAACATCACTGTAACAGTCCTAAAGTCCAAAATTCATCACTAAACTGCATGAATTAATTGCTGAAGCACACACATCCAGGAGGGAAATGGCCTTGAGGGCTGATGTAGTGTGTTTGAACAGACTTTGTATGTGCAAACTAGCTACTATAATGCAAACACTGCTGGGTTTTCAACTACAAAGCTGAACTACAAATACATCTGTAGGGTGGCAAACTGGTTTAAAGCGCAGAGATTAACTAGAAACAACTGGGATCAGTTGTAAGGATTTCTTACAGTTACATTGCTAATTATATTATTAAAGGGTGCATGTGTAATTACATGTTACCCACAGGGCTGTGTGTGTGTGAACAACGCACTCCATCCTCATTTGCCTGAGGAGATCAAATTTGATTCTTTCTATAGCTAATTGGTTAATTAAGAGCTGCAGTTTGAATCAATCAGGAGATAGATAGATAGATAGATAGATAGATAGATAGATAGATAGATAGATAGATAGATAGATAGATAGATAGATAGATAGATAGATAGATAGATAGATAGATAGATAGATAGATAGATAGATGCATGGCACTTTGCTGATCGAAGCTCTCATCAGTCTGGCAGACTGAAGCATGTTTTCCGGTGGTCGCTGAAGCGGAGCGCGAGAGCCGCTGACAGCTCATTTGGGTGATGCGTCTCGAGCGCACCCGCACGCGCCCGTCCCGCGAGAGTCTGACTTATTAATATTCCGCTCCATGCGCCTTTTGTCTGATCCATCTATGGGGGAGAAACTCTGGGGAAAGAGAGACTGCTGCTTATTTGATTTCTCTCACCGCCTTTTCACTGGCCATTCATTGAAAACTGAGTTAGGGTGAGTCCGAATCCCTGGAGGCAGACATACTGATGGACAGGTAATGAAAGGACAGGAGGGACTATGCGCTCTGCTAGTTTATGAATATCACTTTGATAAACACTGCTTACTCAGCCACTTATACAGACGGAATACAAAGTTTCAAAACATAATAATTAAAATATAAATATTACCTAATGTTTCATTAAAGAAATTAAATACTTTATTTTTTAAAGCCATGACTCTTAATGATAATTAAAACAACATTATAATATAGGCTAATATAATATAATAACACGGAGAATATATATTGTTAAAGAAATTGATATTTTAATATTTCTTTAGGTAAAGTAGGAATTGATAAAATCCATGCGAAACGAACAATGGATAGTTAAAGGTCTACATGCCCCGCCCCCTTTTCCACATGCACATCAATCACAGCTGTCAAAACATTCACATGCTGTGAAAAGAAATTGCTTTAAATTATACAGCAAAACTGCTGCTGAATGGTATTATAATGTAATATTGGTGTTATAAACATATCGGCAGTTTTCACGTGCCAATTACGTAACACCAGAAAGTACATATTTTAAACAAGCCTCTTGTTTTTGCACACTATTAAAAAGGTTGTGGAAAATTATTATTTAAATATTCTTCACACTAAGAAAAAATGTTTCTTTTAATAACGGAAAGGTTCTTTGGGGAACCAAAAACCATCTTATGACACTGCTAGCAAAAAAAAAACCAAAAAAACAAAAACACATTTTGAACCTTTATTTTTAAAAGTACACTTGACTAGAACAATATAATGGCAAGACTGCCTGCCAGTGCATTTCTCGTCTTTTTAAACTTTTCCCAACCCCTGCGCGAATACCCACATCTCCATAAAGCGATAGTAAACCGCTGGAGGGAATCCCAAAAGCATAATTTTCATCACCTACCAGCTGTAGTCTTAAAGTGAGCTGCTCCTGTTCTCTGCCGCCGCGGGCCGGACCCACATCACCCCAAACCTGGCATCCCGGCACTGAGTCCCCGAGCGACAGGGCGCCGAGGACCAGACTCTCCTGCCGCTGCTTCAGCATCTCCAGTTCACACAGCCATGCAAAACTGGCCTCCAGACGCTCTTTATTCCGACTGCGCGCTTCTTCCATCTTCAGAGGAATCCCGAGGTCCATCAGGAGGCTCCTCACCCTTCCCAGCAGAACAAAAGCAATCAATCTTTCAATATGATCTGCGTCAGCCTGCTTCTGCTACAACTGTGGACGTTTATCACGTTGAAAAGAGACAAATATCCATTTGTTTTGAGCGTTTTCCCCCTAACACGAGCCTCTGTTACTCATAATGCTGCGGTCGGACAATATTTGGACTTATCAGTTTTAAATCTTTCCCTCACATTGCTGTACATTGAGGTGTTCCCTGCTCATTAGAATATTCCGCTCTGTCCGCTGTGATTGGTTGTAAGCTCTCCGTCACCGCCCTCCTGAGGAACTCCCACACTCTTATTGGTCAGTCCCCGGCTTATTCATTTGCATGCAGACCATGGCGAGTCTTCGTGAGCTCGAACACAGACGGGGTGAATGAATGAATGGATGGATGAATGAATGGACGCCGAATATTAATTTGTCTGGTGCGACCGGAAAATTCATGGATGGCTTAATAAGGATAATTAATGAATACTTGACGAATATTTCTGGTTTGTCGGATATGACGTGGCCTAGTGATTTGCAGAGAACTGGAGCGCGACTCATTTCCATCAGGGTATATATATATATATATATATATATATATATATATATATATATATATATATATATATATATATATATATAGTCTGCATTTAATAGTTGTAAAACAAGACTAAGGCAAACTGGATATGGTTATGTCTCCATCCTCCATCTAGTGGCTTGACATGACATTCGTGTTAGTCCTCTATTGAATGGAAAAGTAAAATAGTAAGTTTCCTTAAAGAGGTGTTAAAAGCTTTGACTCAGCTTCAGGCAAACTTCCAAAAGCATAATGCAATTTTGTCTGTGTGCAATATTAGCATATTGTAACACTGTGCATTTGATAAAACAAATGTAGCTTAAAAGTAACATTTCTGTGGGGCATCTAAAGAAAAGCATTCTAGAAAATTCAAAGGGAAACATGCCATTCAGAAAAAATCACAAGGTATTTTCCCAGTGTTGTTTTATTATTATTATTTGCAATCTGTCTACTTCACATAGATCAGAGAGCCACTCAATCAGAGTCTCTATTAAGTTGTTGGAAGAATGAAAAACTGTGCACAGCACAGTTCTGCTTCCTGTATCAGTGAACACTGCACATATTGTCATATACATACAGTGCATATGGAAACATGTACAAACCAGCCTGTCTAGAGATAAAAACAATTCTAAAAAGAAGAAAGAAAGAAAGAAAGAAAGAAAGAAAGTAAGAAAGAAAGAAAAAAAATACAGTGAGTCATTGCTACAGCAGTTAAATTATAGGATGCCACAGATGGACATCTACAGAAATCAATCAGAACACTTTCAAGAAAATAAAACAGTTGATTTGTGAGACAGTTTGTTGCTTGGACACAGTTGTCATGTCGTTCAAGGAACTACAGCACAGGTACAGTGGAAATGACATCAGTGGACGCTCAAATCGCACAGCACAGAGTCTGAGTATGATATGAAATTTAGAACAATCTTTCTTTTGCCTAAATACTTTATCACAAATGCTCAATATAATTTCAATCTCTAATAGTGACAAAACAGTTTTCACAACTCAAATCTTTGGTCAGATACGTCATGAGAAGTCGCTGCATACGAGCAAAACAATCAGGTGGAAAGTTAATCATAATTTTTTGCTCTGTTGGAGTCAGTAATGTTTACTCTTGGAGATTTTAGCAGAAGAGAACAGGTGGTTCACAAAAAAAACAAAAACAAAAAAAACTTAAAATTCATTAAATATGATTTCACATATTAGGCATTCACACACACATACACACATACAGTACAGTGAACATGATTGTGACAGTAATTTCATTTGATTTTCAAACAGTTCTAAAATACCAAACCATGAGCATCTTTTCTTTAAACAAGCATAGTGAAAAAAGAGAAATCACACCCAACAAGATGCACTCGTATGCCAAAATAAAAGCTCTTAAGATTTATAACTGAGAGGAGATTTTTAACAGAAGGCAAAACTGTCAAAAGTGTAATTATCTCAGTAGTTCAACTGCAACAAACATACGTTCTGGAATAAAATGCCGGCTTCAAACACTGCACAGAGCAACACTAAAGATGGATTTGAAAAATCCACAGCAAAAACCAAAAACCATATTCCAAAGTGCTGGACTGTAAAATACATGATTCAAATGACATTACTGCTAATGCTTTTCTGGGAAAACAAAACCAGATCTTACATTCATTCATCAATACAATACCATGTGGTTTGTAGCTGGAATATTATCATATGTCCCACCAGCAATGTGCCGGCAAACATATATTTACTGTATATCAGGCTTTCTGTTCTACAACGTCTGGACGTAAAGTGCCACATCTCTTCATGTAGTCTCACATGAGATTTATTTTTATATTTGTCTGCATAAAAAGGGAATTGTTGCATTTTATATCATATATAAATAAATTCTACCATCTATAAATACTACATTTGGTTTAGGCTAGAGCACTTTTGCTCTATAAAAGTATCATAATTACCTCCCATAACTTTTCTTTTATTTGACTGATTTAAAGGATGACAAAATATGGGCTATCAGCTAAATTTAAAATCAAAAGTATGGAGCCCCACACGACATGCAAGGAAAAAATGTAAATCACGCACATGATTTAGCCTACTATTTTTTTCCTGCCTGTCATGTGAGGGGCTCCATGTTGTTTCCCACCTTTTCCTACGGAGCCCCGCACATGACATGCAGAAAAAAAAAGTAAACCATACGTACGATTCACTGTTTTGCTACCTCGATTTGCTAAATCGTACACACGATTCACTATTTCCTTCCCTCGATTTGCTAAACCGTGTGCACGATTCAGGATTTAGCTCCCTCTATTTGCTAATTCGTGCAAATGATTCACTATTTCGCTCCCTCGATTTGCTAATTTGTGTGAATGATTCACTATTTCGCTCCCTTGATTTGCTAAATCGTGTGCACGATTCACTATTTCGCTCCCTCGATTTGCTAAATCGTGTGCATGATTCACTTTCGCTCCCTCGATTTGCTAAATCATGCATACGGTTCATTATTTCGCTCCCTCGATTTGCTAACTCGTATGTACGATTCAGTATTTCGCTCCCTCGATTTGCTAAATCGTACGTACGATTCACTATTTCGCTCCCTCGATTTACAAAATCGTGCGTACGATTCAGTATTTCGCTCCCTCGATTTGCTAAGTCATGCGCACAATACAGTATTTTGCTCCCTCGATTTGCTAATTCGTGTGCACGATTCACCATTTAATTCCCTCGATTTGCTAAATCATACGCATGATTCACTATTTTGTTCCCTCAATTTGCTAAATCGATTTGCCCTCAATTTGAATTTATTGAATGGATATTGAATTTATTGAAACGATAGCCCCTTGAGATGAAACATCTAATTTTCGAGGGATTCACTATTTTGCTCCCTCAATTTGCTAATTTGTGTACACGATTCACTATTTCGCTCCCTCGATTTGCTAAATTGTGCGCACGATTCACTATTTCGCTCCCTCGATTTGCTAAATTGTGCGCATGATTCACTTTCGCTCCCTCGATTTGCTAAATCATACATACGGTTCACTATTTCACTCCCTCGATTTTCTAATTCGTGCACACAATTCACTATTTAGCTCCCTCGATTTACTAAATCGTACGTACGATTCAGTATTTCGCTCCCTCGATTTGCTAAATCGTGCGTACGATTCAGTATTTCGCTCCCTCGATTTACTAAACCATACGTACGATTCAGTATTTCGCTCCCTCGATTTGCTAATTCGTGTGCACGATTCACCATTTAATTCCCTCGATTTGCTAAATCATACGCATGATTCACTATTTTGTTCCCTCAATTTGCTAAATCGATTTGCCCTCAATTTGAATTTATTGAATGGATATTGAATTTATTGAAACGATAGCCCCTTGAGATGAAACATCTAATTTTCGAGGGATTCACTATTTTGCTCCCTCAATTTGCTAATTTGTGTACACGATTCACTATTTCGCTCCCTCGATTTACTAAATCGTGCGTACGATTCAGTATTTCGCTCCCTCGATTTGCTAAATCGTGCGTACGATTCAGTATTTCGCTCCCTCGATTTGCTAAATCGTGCGTACGATTCAGTATTTCGCTCCCTCGATTTACTAAACCGTACGTACGATTCAGTATTTCGCTCCCTCGATTTGCTAAATCGTACGTACGATTAAGTATTTCGCTCCCTCGATTTGCTAACTCGTACGTACGATTCAGTATTTCACTCCCCGGATTTGCTAAATCGTACGTACGATTAAGTATTTCGCTCCCTCGATTTACAAAATCGTGCGTACGATTCAGTATTTCGCTCCATCGATTTGCTAATTCGTGTGCACGATTCACTATTTCGTTCCCTCAATTTGCTAAATCGATTTGCCCTCAATTTGAATTTATTGAATGGATACTGAATTTATTGAAACGATAACCCCATTGAGATGAAACATCTAATTTTCGAGGGGGTCCCAAAACACAAAATCTTGCTAAATAGTGCGCATGATTCACTATTTTGTTCCCTTGTTTTGCTAAATCATGCGCACGATTACTAAATCGAGAGAACGACTTATTAAACAACACACACGATTTAGCCTACTATTTTTTTTCCTGCATGTCATGTGCAGGGCACTGTATTTTCCAGACTCTCCTCAGACGAAATAAAAAACAGGAATGGTGCCACAGCAGGAAAAGCGTGCGTGCATGCGTGGGATCGGGCCGAGCCGATATATGGTCGTTTTTTTAGACCGCTCGGCTTTCTGAAGCCAGGCGGATGTGTAAACAGACGCCCAGTGGATTGAGCTGCTGGGCAAGAAAAAGGCAGTTTGGCTTCATGTGCCGGGAGGAAGACACAAGACGTGCTAAGTGGAATGATTTAAAACGTCACACGAACACACTTACATTCACCAAAATAGACACCGATCAAATCACGATACACGTCTCAAACGTGCTTGTGCGTGTTGCTGAAGAAAACGCAGTTTAATAATTATAAACTCTTTCCGTCTAGAGCTTTGATAAGTGTTCTATGTACATAAATTAACAATAAATATCTGCAATGACCTCTACATATATTGAAATATATATTAAATCTCAAATAAAGTATATATTTCAAACATATTCATATATTTTCCTACATCTTCAAATAAATCAGGAGATATCACAGTTTAGTAATCAAAAATGTTTGATCCATCTTCCTGTCTGCGGTGTCCCTTTTCACAGTCTTTCTCTGGTGCAAATACACATTAGCATAATGGTTTAACGCTTCACAGAAATGTAAGGTCTCTGTTTTTAGCGCAAATGGCCCTTTTGCAGAAACTAAGCATTGAATGAAACTTTCCAGCGCTGGATTATCAAGGAAACCAGCCCTGATATTACAGCATGAGTGAACTAGATTTCATAATGCTCAATGATCTCGTTCATCACACCACTTCCTGTGGAAAAGCTCTCAAAAAACGGAAAAGGGACAGGGCAGCTGTGCTGTTACCGGTCAAAAGCAAACTAAAAAGATCATTTTTCTCATTCTTTGTACCAATAAAAACACTTCAAAAGAGAGGAGGGCTAAAAAATAAAAAGCATGCTCTTCATTTTCCCGACACTCCTCCTCACGTCTGTTCCGTTCCTGTGACCGGAGTGTACAGTAACATCCTCAGAAAGAGAACCTGAAAGAAAGCTGGAAAAGTGATGGGCCCACTCGGACTGTAACAGCCCCACAATTCCACGGGACAGATACGGCCCCACTTCCTGTGGGTTGACTGTCCACTTGCATCGTCCGATGGCAGTATCTGGTCCATCTCTTTTTCTTCTTCTTGTCTCTATCAAGTGTCTCTTTTGTTTGGTATGCATAGTCAAATACGCACAGATGGCCCCTTTGTTTTTTGCCTTTCGTTCTTATACGTGGCTCTACATTGCACAGCGCACCCTGGTGGCCTGGAGGGTAACTGTCAGTAATATCGACTCCTCTTCTCGTCCGAGTCTGCGTTGTAATCTCTCAGTCCCACACCCTTCTGTAGGTTCAGTAAGGAATCCTTCATCTGCATGAAGACACATATGTGTACTATTATAATCACGTTCAGTAAAATCACTTCAGAGTGTATGCAGACATACTACAGTATATACCTGATCCAATAACAGTACGGAAGATTTGATAATTTCTCTCCATTTCTGCAGCTCAGCATCATGGTACCGCTGCTGGGACTCCAGGAGCTGTGCCCATTCCATCTGTGTCTGCGGCAGTTTACTGCTAAAATGCAAGATAAACACATATGGTATTTTGTGGGAGGAGCTCACAATGGTGGGTGTGGCTCATTGTTGTGGGTGTGACTTAACATTTTTGTGGGCTGAGCTTAATAGTATTGTGGGTGGGGCTCAATATTGGTGTGGGCTGAGCTCAATATTTTAGAGTGGTGGAATTATGACGTCACTTTGTAGACCATTTGGCAGTTAGCATCACGCTGGTTCCCTCGAAAAAAAAAAAAAAAGCAATAGGATTTTCTCATAGGCTTTTGGATTATTGCCAAAAATAAGCCCTGTGATCAACAAATGTTGTGTGATACTTACACGCTTTGTCCATCAAGATAATTTTCACAGATGAACACAACTTTTATGAATACTGAAGCTTAAATGCAGTCACCAGAAGCAAAAAGCTAAAGGTTATAAGCGAACTACAACACGGTCGCACAATTTCAACGTAACCAACACTAAGCTTCCAGCAACTCTTTCAGTCTTTATCTAAAAACATTTTCCCTTAAAGTTTGAATTAGAATAGTTTGTAAGAGCACAGTTTTAAGCATAACTATGCTGTAAAATCGGACTGAGCTAACCTGATTTGCGTGATGACGTTTAATGTTGCCGACAGCCTCTGTAGTCCCATTTAGCTATTTGTTAGCAACCGTCATTTTTAAGACATGTAACAGCTTAAAAAAAATCAAGCATCTTGAGCGTGAGATACCACAGACCTTATTTCAGCCATTTAACCAAAAACGCATTCAAAAAAACCCATTGAGTTTGGGACGATGGAACCGGAAGTGCTAAAATGCTAACTCGCTTCCGGTTTTGGCCTACAAAAATGCGTCATAGTTTCACCACTCTATTGCGAGTGGATCTTGATTTTGTGGGAGGAGCTCACAATGGGTGGTGTGGCTCGTTGTTGTCGAGTGGCTCAACATCGCAATAGGTGGAGCTCAATATCATTGTGGGTGTGTCTTGATGTCACAGATGTGGGCGTGGCTCAATACTGTTGTAGGTGTGAGTGTAGTCCTACTATCTGCACATTCTTGGAACTGACTGCAGTAATTTGTGAGTACACTAGATGCCAACACTCACGGTTGGGTTGTTACTGTCATGAACTGGTCAAAGCAGAAGATGGAAATGCTGATATAAACAACAGAATTTGAAGGTGGAACCAACAACAACAGATATGCCAGGAGGTCAAAAAGTACAGTACCCATGTTTGTACGACTTGAGTTTGAAAAATTATAAAATCATGCAGAGGGCAAAACTCCATGCCGTCCTCTGCTGGTTAGGTGGAATATCACAAAACGTAATGGAACATGAAAAAAAAGCAGCATACCCAATTCAACTGCAGTATCTACTGGAGGAACAAGCCATTTAAACTGTCTGCAATCTACATTCAACTAAAAAACACTAACACTTTTTTGTAAATGCATTTTTTGTTGTGTTGACACAACAAAAAATGTTTTATTTTTATAGTTTTTCATAGTCATCAATTGTGTTGAACATGAACTATTCAAAATTATAGGGTTGTACCTCTCATGTAGACGTAAGCCCTGCCAGCTGGTGAGGCTCTGTGCAGAATACTCCAGCATCCAGAGTTTATAGAACAGCATCACATTCAAAAACACCAGTAGCACCAGACTGCAGAGAGACAACAAACAACTGAGCACACCTTCAAGAAGACCATGGACACATTCAGTGATGAAAAAGGCTGGACATGATGAGCAGAGTGGGAGTTTAGGAAATGTGCCACATACAGACATACATTTTTGCTGCATTCCATTCAAAGTCAAACGTGAAATATTCTTACTATTGTCCACAGAAACAAATGATAATGCTGTGCAATTGTCTATTGCATTTTATTGCTCTTTTTCCAACTTGTTGAATGGAGCGCAGCATAAATCTGATAGAGGGGCACCAAGAAAATGGACTAGAATGGCAGGATAGGGATGGGATTTTCTGAACAGAATGGATAAATATTTCAAATCAGTAAGGGAATGTACCTTATACAGATCCTAAGGCCAGCCACAAGGCAAAACCAAAAAAAAAAAAAAAAAAAAAAAGATTTCACCAAGTCAGATTTATAAAAACAAACATACCAATGAACAAACTCATATCTAGTTCTAGTTAAGAGAGTATAAACAAAATGAGTACTACTTACACAAAGCTGATGATGAGTAATGGTTTAGAGAGGTTGCAGAAAATCCCGCCCCCTGGCGAGTGCTCAGGAATGTGTCTTGTCTGAGTGGAACCTGTGGGCGGAGCACATGCAAATGCAACCATTCATATAGATTTAAACCTAAAATCATTAGTGTATGTGAATATTTGGATGTGCATGAGCTTACCTGCCACGTGTTTGATGCGGTGGATGACCTCCTCGTCTGTTGGCGTGGTAACAGGGCTGAGAGTCTCATCTAGATGGGCTGTGCGGAGGTGGGCGAGACCCCTTTTTCTCCGCCTCAGGGTGGAGTTCTTCAGTGCTTTAGATTTAGGAGACAGTCTGTGGCTTTCCATTAGAGCGTCCTCCATCTTTGCTAATTCCAGCTCTGACAAAACAAAAACAACAGCTCAATGTTGTTGTGGGTGGGGCTTGGTATTGTTGTGGGCAAAGTTACATTTTGTTATGGGCATAGCTTAATGTTGCTATGGGTGGGGCTCAATAATTTTATGGTTGGGACTAAACGTTTATGGTTGGGAGCTACATTTTGTTGTGGGTTGAGCTCAATATTCTGCTTGGGGTTCGATATTGATGTGGATGGGAGCTGATATTATTTGGGTGAAGTTTAATTTTGTCATGGATGGAGCTCAATTTTGTTGAGGGTGGGTTTTGTTATTTTTGTGGGTGGAGCTCAATATTCTGCATGGGGCTTGATATTGCTGTGGATTTGACCTGATATTGTTGTGAGTAACGTTTAATTTTGTTATGGCTGAAGCTCAATTTTGTTGAGGGTGGGGCTCAATATTGTTGTGGGTGGAACTCAATATTCTGCCTGGGGCTTGGTATTGTTGTAGATGGGACCTGATATACAAACCCGATTCCAAAAATGTTGGGACACTGTACAAATTGTGAATAAAAACAGAATGCAATGTTGTGGAAGTTTCAATTTTCAATATTTTATTCAGAATACAACATAGATGACATATCAAATGTTTAAACTGAGAAAATGTATAATTTTAAGGGAAAAATAAGTTTATTTTAAATTTCATGGCATCAACACATCTCAAAAAAGTTGGGACAAGGCCATGTTTACCACTGTGTGGCATCCCCTCTTATTTTTATAACAGTCTACAAACGTCTGGGGACTGAGGAGACAAGTTGCTCAAGTTTAGGAATAGGAATGTTGTCCCATTCTTGTCTAATACAGGCTTCTAGTTGCTCAACTGTCTTAGGTCTTCTTTGTCGCATCTTCCTCTTTATTATGCGCCAAATGTTTTCTATGGGTGAAAGATCTGGACCGCAGACTGGCCATTTCAGTACCCGGATCCTTCTTCTACGCAGCCATGATGTTGTAATTGATGCAGTATGTGGTCTAGCATTGTCATGTTGGAAAATGCAAGGTCTTCCCTGAAAGAGACGACATCTGGATGGGAGCATATGTTGTTCTAGAACTTGGATATACCTTTCAGCATTGATGGTGCCTTTCCAGAAGTATAAGTTGCCCATGCCACAGGCACTCATGCAACCCCATACCATCAGAGATGCAGGCTTCTGAACTCAGCGCTGATAACAACTTGGGTTGTCCTTGTCCTCTTTAGTCTGGATGACATGGCGTCCCAGTTTTTCAAAAAGAACTTCAAATTTTGATTCGTCTGATCACAGAACAGTTTTCCACTTTGCCACAGTCCATTTGAAATGAGCCTTGGCCCAGAGAAAACGCCTGCGCTTCTGGATCATGTTTAGATATGGCTCTTTTTTGACCTATAGAGTTTTAGCCGGCAACGGCGAATGGCACGGTGGATTGTGTTCACCGACAGTGTTTTCTGGAAGTATTCCTGAGCCCATGTTGTGATTTCCATTACAGTAGCATTCCTGTATGTGATGCAATGCCGTCTAAGGTCCTGAAGATCACGAGCATCCAGTATGGTTTTCCGGCCTCGACCCTTACGCACATAGATTGTTCCAGATTCTCTGAATCTTTGGATGATATTATTCACTGTAGATGATGATAACTTCAAACTCTTTGCAATTTTTCTCTGAGAAACTCCTTTCTGATATTGCTCCACTATTTTTGGCCGCAGCATTGGGGGAATTGGTGATCCTCTGCCCATCTTGACTTCTGAGAGACACTGCCACGCTGAGAGGCTCTTTTTATACCCGATCATGTTGCCAATTGACCTCATAAGTTGCAAATTGGTCCTCCAGCTGTTCCTTATACGTACATTTAACTTTTCCGGCCTCTTATTGCTACGTGTCCCAACTTTTTTGGAATGTGTAGCTCTCATGAAATCCAAAATGAGCCAATATTTGGCATGACATTTCAAAATGTCTCACTGTCAACATCTAATATGTTATCTATATTCTATTGTGAATAAAATATAAGATTTGTAAATTATTGCATTCCTTTTTTATTCACAATTTGTACAGTGTCCCAACTTTTTTTGAATCGGGTTTGTAATTTGGGTGAAGTTCAATTTTGTTGAGGGTGTTGCTCAATTTCATTGTGGGTGGGACTCATTCTTGCTGTGGGTGGAGCTCAATGTTGTTGTGGAGGGGCTCTATATTGTTACGGGTGGGACTTGTTATTGTTGTGGGTGGAGCTCAATGTTGTTGTGGGTGGGGCTCCATTTTGTTGTGGTTGGAGCTCAAAATTGTGCTTGTGGCTGGATATTGTAGTGGATGGGACGATATTTTTGTGGGCAAAGTTAATTTTGTTATGGCTGGAACTCAGTTTTGTTGAGGGTGGGGCTTAGTATTGTGGGTGGAGCTCAATGTTGTGCATGGGGCTTGATATTGTTGTGGATTCATTCTTTTAAAATAAATTAATACTTTTATTAAGCAACATTGTTATCAACATTGATAATAAGAAGAAATGTTGTAGATGGAGTTCAAGTTTGTTATGAGTTGAGCTCAATACTGCTTTTGGCGCGAATTCCTATTATTGTGTGTGGAGCTCTATTGTTGTAGGTGGAGCTCATAATTCAAAATTGTGTCTTACCAAGGCTTTTAAAGTTCTCATCTAGCCCACTCCAGAAGTTCTTCTCAATGAAGCCCTTCACGAGCCCCCATGGCTGTTTCCTGTACCTCAGTTCTGTAGAAACCCTGAAGACAGTTGAATCACATTATTGTCAACACACACCTGCCTCGTTCTGTTTGACTTTCGCCATAAAAAAACTACCGTCCTGTTCATCCGTACCTCAGCCGACACTTGTTCTTGGCCACGCGTGTTAGCATGTAGCGGTTTAGGGTGTAAAAGTAGTCATGGTACGGCACATCATGAGTGATGACTTCCGCATCGATGATGTAGCACTCACTCTCCTGGCTGGCCTTATACAGGGTCTAATTCAGGGAGAAGTTACATTTCAAACATTTTAAACGAAACACATAAATTCTGTATTGTGAAGAAGTCCAGTCCAGATGAACGTCTCACCTGAGTCTCAGTAACTGTAGCTGTTTTAGGAGCCAGCGGGTTGGTCAGGGAGATTGTGTACATGATCTCTCTCGTCTGATTTCCAGCATCCTCCTTCTTCCAAGGGTGATACACCACATCTGTGAATGGATGTGTGAAAATTGAATGTATAACCAATGCAAGCATGTCGGAAGCAGAGTTATTTTATATGAACTAAAACTAAAACCATAAATAACTTTTTCATTACTTAAACTGAAATAAAATAAACGTTAACTGAAATAAAATAAAATATAAAAAATGTAAACTAGTTTCCAAGGCATAATTTCTCATTTTCATTTAGTTTAACTTAATGTATTAAAATAACTAAAACTGAAATAAAAAACTAAAAAAAACTAAAAAGACTGTTTGTTTTAAGAAAACAAAAACTGAAATGACACAAGACAAAAAAAATAAAAAATAAATAAAATGAAAATTCAAAATGTAAAAGTGAAATATTAATAAAAACTGTAATAGTATCTCAATCATGATTATCGTAGTTAACTGAAACTAAAACCATAAATAACTTTTTCATTACTTGAAATAAAATAAACGTTAACTGAAATAAAATAAAATATAAAAAACTGTAAATGGCTTTAAATGGCTTGTTCCTCCAATGTAAACTTATTTTGTTTCAGCTAATTTCCAAGGCATTTCTCATTTTCATTTAGTTTAACTTAAATAAAAATTTAAGTGAAATAATAATAATAATAAAAAAAGACTGAAAAAAACTAAAATGACAAGACAAAAAAAAAGACAAAAAATAAAAAAAATAAAATGAAAATGTAAAATGTAAAAGTGAAATATTAATAAAAACTGTAATAGCATCTCAATCATGGTTATCATAGTTAACTGAAACTAAAACTAAACCCAAAAACCATTTCTGCTGATTTAAATAAAATGTTAACTGAAAAAAACCCAAAACATTTTAATTATTTTATTTCAGCTAGTTGCCAAGTCAACACTTCTCATTTTCATTCAGTTTAACTTGATTTACTAAAATAACTAATACTGAAATAAAATAAAAAATATATAGACATTTAAAAAACTAAACAAAAAAATCACGCATACATGACAGTAAACTTCAGAGTGTATGTGGCTGCTGGTCAAGCATGAAAAACAAAAGATTTATTCAAACTCTGAATTGATTAAATATCGCATAGAAAGCGCACAAAGAGTGTTCCCTTTATAATCGTGCAAAAGCTGTCACTCATCTTAGTTAACGCAATAATCTCACCACGCACTGTTATACTCAATGAAGCTGTCTGCACTGCACAAGGAACCTCTTGTTCCCATATCGTCTACACTTTGTTATAAAGAGAGGATTTGCGAGCAAACAGAACTCTGCACTTTGAACTTTGGACTAACTTATACAACTCTGATTGGCCTTTGTGTTCAAGAAATCAACAGACATGTGTGTGATTGGCTTCATTGCACAATGTAAATAGAAACCTTTGATGCTCTTTAGAGCACAAACACAGCTACGCACTAGTTTGCCAAATCGCCAATATGCTATTATTACAGAGAAAACTGCTCCTAGACCAGCCTCACACACATGCTCCATCTATGATTATTTACATTTGTTTGTTGGTCTTATTCTGTTCATTGGTTATTTTACTTATAAACGGATTTTGTTGTTTTCATGAAACTGTTGGCTGACAATAAATCGCATTTAACTTATCTTAATTGTGTACAGTAGGCCTATGTAGGCCTACTGTAAAATGATGTTATTTGAGTTGGCACAGAGGTCCACTCACTGGCCTCGCCACTGACAAAAACTATAATGGTATCTCAATGATACTAAAATAACACTGATCAGAAGTAATCTAGATGTGTAGTTAAGTACTGAAATGGGAAATAAATAATACATTTATTAAAATAATAAAATAAACTAATTTCAATATTTAATTATTTGCCAAGTAGCCATGTAATATACAGAGAGCTGGACTTTATAGATAAATAAACCTCCTCATGGTCTTGATCAGAGTTTATTTTGGAGCATCTAACAGTTCAGTGAGATGAGATGTTTTTGAAGGGTTCTGACCTGTGAATCTCCTCTGCTCCATAAAGTCTGTCATGAACTGGGACTCCGTGAAGAGGATGCCGTACAGCTTATCAACACTGAATTTATACACCTCGTTAATGTACTGACGGCCATTCAGATCCTCGTGGAATGCTTGAACCTCATCTCCTGAATACACATTTCAACATAAAGATGAATTGTACTGCATCAGAGTATGTGTAGAGTCTCATTCTGTTTGCAGTGCAAATGATGTTTCCAGAGTAAGACTGAATATGTATTTATGACTTCTGAATATATATATGTACGTGCGTTAAGGTGCAACAATTAATTGATGAAAATCAACATTGTGTTGCTTCCAAACTGTTGAAACATTTTTATAGTTAAGGAGGCAATAACACAAGAAGTTCTTCAAACCTTCATCATGTGTTTCTGAGGAATCACTGAGGTCAGTGGGTATATCCTCGTTGTCGTTGAAGTCGAGTGCGGGTGGCGGCACAGGGTCCAGAGGACTGGCCGGCTCGCTGTTCCTCTCCTCAGCCAGCAGAGGGAGTGGCAGCAGATCTCCATCAGCAAGGCAGTCTGTGTACTCCTCAGCTGCAATGTCAAACTGAAACCAGCAGAGGGTACAATTTTAAATGCAGTCTCTTAAAATGGCATCCGTGAAGCGCACACGAGCTTGTATACTCACAGACAGTGGTGTATCAGTGCTGCTGGGAGGTGTGGTGGAGGTGATGGTGGAGTGGGTGATGGATCTCTTGTGTGTCAGAGGTGAACTGTTGTCTTGTTTGTTCTCACTGCTGCTCTTGGATGAGTTATCATTACTGACCTCGTTCTCCTCGGCTGGGATCTCCTCACAGTATCTGAACATGCATACAAAGAAGGAATGTGAAATATATGATATATTTGTCCAATATTCATGTCTGTTAAACACCAAATTTGAATATGTGGGATTTTTGTCGACTAAACGTTAATCGATGAGAAGAGGCTTAGTCACAGAAAACTATGGAAGACATTTTTCCCGCAATTACGAGATTACATCTCACAATTCTGCCTTTTTTTTTTTTTTTTTTGAATTGCATGATATAAACTCAGAATTGCATGTTATAAAGTCAGAATTGGGTGATAAAAAGTTGTAGTTGTGAGTTATAGTCACAATTGTGAGATATATACTTGCAATTCTGTAAAAAAAAAAAAAAGTTTTTCCTCAGAGCTGGACTTTATAATGTAAAATTACGAGTTTATATAATGCAATTCTGCCTTTTTTTTTTTTGAATTGCATGATATAAACTCAGAATTGCATGTTATAAAGTCAGAATTGGGTGATAAAAAGTTGTAGTTGTGAGTTATAGTCACAATTGTGAGATATATACTTGCAATTCTGTAAAACAAAAAAAAGTTTTTCCTCAGAACTGGACTTTATAATGTAAAATTACGAGTTTATATAATGCAATTCTGCCTTTTTTTCTCACAATTGCTCACAATTCTCACAATTTTTCTCACAAAGTTTATATTGCACAATTCTGAGAAAAAAGGCAAAATTGTGAGATGTAAACTCGCAATTCTGACTTTATTTCTCAGAATTGTGAGTTTACTTCTCACAATTTTGCCTTTTATCTCAGAATTGCGTATATTTATATATATGTAAACTTTTTTCTCGCAATTGCATTATAAAGTCAGAATTGTGTGATATAAAATCTAATTATAAAGTCACAATTGTAAGATATAAACTTGCAATTCTGTGAAAAAGTATTTTTTCCCTCAAAATTGGACTTTATAACTTACAACTGCGAGTTTATATCTCACATTTCTGAGAAAAGAAGTCAGAATTGCGAGAAAAAAAGTCAAAATTCTGAGAAAAAAAAAGTCGCAATTATCATTTAAATTGTTTTATTATGTGGCGGAAACAAGCTTCCATAGAAAGCTCCACAGGAAATGTCTTGCGCTTAGGACTGCACATGCGCACTGGCTCATCTATCCTGAAAAATAAGTTTTTTTACATCTATGGGACAGTTCATGTCAGATTTTGTTGCTGATTTGAACAATGTTATTTAATTGAGAGTTTGCAAAGCAGTTTTTGAGATTTTAGGATTCCCCCATTCAAATTGATAGGACTTGGTCCTGGATGAATGAAATTGCTGCCCGGTGGCGTTGCAAATTTGGCCAACAAGTGAACAGACTTTCCTTGAAGGGGACTTTGGTAGTAGCCTAACGTTAACCACTTTACATGTTCGCTCACTCTGACATTAACCTAGATAAATGGGGGCTATTATTAGGCTCATATCCAAGTGTTCGTGCGGAGTAAGTACTGTGCTTATCAAATTAATCTTTGCGTCATCAAATTAATCTTTGCAGAAAACACTAATTTCTTAATAAATTATTAAAATGTTCAGTCTCCTTGATGTTTTTTTTCTGACACATCCATTATCATTACTTTTGTCGGTGTGATGTGGCAAGCTTTATGCGTTCACATGGTTTAAAATTTCTCTGTAAAGTAGAACAATGTTAGCAATGTTACATATAACGTTCTTTCTCAGCCCTGAAACTCAAACCATTTTCCAATGCCATCCCCCAGTTTATATAAGTAATTAAAGGTGCCATCGAACGTTTTTTTTTTACAAGATGTAATATAAGTCTAAGGTGTTTCAGCTACCCCATAGTTTTTTTTTAATTCATTTTTTTAACTGCCTATTTTGAGGCATAATTAGAAATGCACCGATTCAGGCTGCGGCCCCTTTAATTGCTCGCGCTCTCCGCCCCCTCCCGAGCTCTCGACTCTATCATTGCATAAACAAAGTTCAAACAGCTAATATAACCCTCAAAATGGATCTTTACAAAGTGTTCGTCAAGCAGCATGTCTAATCGCGTAAGTACAGTGTTTATTTGGATGTTTACATTTGATGCTGAATGAGTTTGACGGTGCTCCGTGGCTAACGACTAATGCTACACTGTTGGAGAGATTTATAAAGAATGAAGTTGTGTTTATGAATTATATAGACTGCAAGTGTTTAAAAATGAAAATAGCAGCGGCTCTTTTCTCCGTGAATACAGTAAGAAATTATGATAACTTTAACCACATTTAACAGTACATTAGCAACATGCTAATGAAACATTTAGAAAGACAATTTACAAATATCACTAAAAATATCATGATATCATGGATCATGTCAGTTATTATTGCTCCATCTGCCATTTTTTGCTATTGTTCTGGCTTGCTTACCTAGTCTGATGATTCAGCTGTGCACAGATCCAGACGTTAATACTGGCTGCCCTTGTGTAATGCCTTGAACATGAGCTGGCATATGCAAATATTGGGGGCGTACATATTAATGATCCCGAATGTTACGTAACAGTCGTTGTTATGTTGTGATTCGCCTGTTTTCAGGAGGTCTTTTAAACAAATGAGATTTATATAAGGAGGAAACAATGGAGTTTGAGACTCACTGTATGTCATTTCCATGTACTGCACTCTTGTTATTCAACTATGCCAAGATAAGTTCAATTATCAATTCAATGGCACCTTTAAATTAATATAATAAACGTGCGACTAGTCGACTAATGGCTTAAATGAACAACTAATAGTCGACTAGAAAAATCTTTAGTCGGGGACAGCCCTACAAAGCATGCACGTTTAACTCACCCCATTGTGTTGAAATCATCATCAGGCGGCACGTAGTCTTCATCGTCACTAGTGAGGCCCAGCTCATTGCCATAGCACTGATGTACAAAGTGCCAGAGCTCTTTAGGGCAGAGGGGCTGAACACAGAGACAGCTGTCATTATGAGCTCAGATATAACAAATCTATTATTGCTCAAAATGTTCTACACAGGTAATTCACTAATAACTGTGTGGATTATTTATAACTATATGCAAACTTCTTGCAAAAAATCAGCCTAATTCACAACGCGTGCTTACACACATGAATTTGTTCCTTTGTTCTAATGTTAATGAATTTGGAATATTCTAAATGCCTGAGGTTAGTCATTTGCATTAAACACACCCAAAAATGTCCATATAAGGGCTCTCTGCACAACCTTTCCTTTATATCCTTTCATCACTTAACTACTTAATTATTTTATTGAACTATTTGAAAATAAAAAAAGAATTAAATCAGTTAATTATAAATGATATTAATTATTTGTAATATATTTAAAATAGCATGTAGCCTTCAAAAACAATAAACATTGTTTAAAAAGACCAAGTAAAAAGTTTGTAATACAATGAAGGATAAAGAAACACATTACATATTACAAGTATAGACTTGTTCTTTGCAATGTGTTTCTTTGTTCTTCATTTTATGTTTCCAAAAAAAATCTATTTTAACATAAAGTATGAGATTTTTTTTTCCCTGCTCGTTGCTATGGTTATCACTGTCAATCATCGCAGATTCCCACATTTAAATGCGGTTGTCAGTCCAGTGTGTACTTGGCAGCATGAAAAAGCAAAGTGCACTCTTTAAATAATCACTGAAGCTGTCCATCAATTCAGTTCAGCACAAACTCACTGACTGTATTCTCGCAAAATATCACACTCTTGTGTTCTCTTGCAAAATATTCCATTATAATAATAAAAACTGCACAGAGAATCTCTTATTTACATTGTGTTTACACTTTGTTGGTTATAATAAAAGGATTTGCAAGGGTACAGAACTTGTGCTGAATAAAACACATATTGAGCTGTTGAGTGGATTAACTTGGTAATACTTTAGTATCTAGTTACTTATTAGCATGCATATTACTAGAATATTAGTACTTATAAAGCACATATTAATGCCTTATTCAGCATGACCATATTCTACATCCCTTAATACCTTACTAACTATATTAATAAGCAGTAAATAAGGAGTTTATTGAGGCAAAAGTCAGAGTTAATAGTGAATATGTGTTCCCTATACTAAAGTGTTACCATTAACTTAAACATCACTGATTGGCCATTGCTTTTTTAAATTTCAGTATCAGTATTGACAACACTAGCATATTCTCACCTTGTCCAGCAGTGCATTCTGCCACAGTCTGAACATCATCATGTAGGTCCTGTCTCTAGCACCAAACGATGTGAAAAAGTGCTGAAGGGAAGATCACAAACTTTAACTTAATGAATTTGTTAACGTGTGCTGACATATCTGAGTGTGGTTGTGTGTCTCTCACCTTCTCAGTGTCTGTGCACACCTGGATGGCATTGGGAATCAGGCGTGCTGTTTTCTCTTTCGTCATGGAGCAGATGTCTTTCAGCCGTACTGTAAGCTGTTCACGCATGCAACAGAACAACAAAACACAACATAACTCTTCTCCAATCTTACAGGCTGCAGCTCCTAAAGTTTGTGTGCCCCTGTTATGCTATATTAAAGGTTCTTATTTTTGTTTTGGAGTTTCCTACAATAGGTTTTCATGCATCCAAGATCAAAAAACAATTTAATTTTCTCATAATATACATTGCAGCATCAGCTCTTTTTACACAGTGTCTGAAATGGTTTGATCATTTGATCTCCTTTCCGAGAGCCTGCCCTGCTCTGATTGGTCAGAAGGCCCAGTCTGTTGTGACTGGTCAGAAACCAAACACCCATTACCATATCTGAATTTCAGCTCCAGATCTTCCTAAGTGCTTGATACACATTGATACGAACAGTAACGATGGCATGGATTTTAGCATATCAATCTCATCCTTTGGAAGTGCAGCAAAGTGGATTTGCTTTGGCAGTGCAGAAAACAGCGTCTTCACAACTACAGTGTTTGAGGGTCAAAGTAGACGTTGTTCGCGGACAGCCATAGGCTTCCATTTATTGTTTGCTTCGATCTGTGAAACTTTGCAGACTTTTCACATTCAAAAAAGCTATATAACACACTACATGAAAGATAATATCTAAAAAAAAAAAAAAAAAAAAAAAAACATAATGGGGCACTTTAAATTATATCATACCAGTGTCTCCCAGCGAAAGATGTTGCTATAAAAACAGATCCAGTTTTCGGAGAGGTAGAGGCGGCCCTGCAGGAGAATGTCCCGCTGTAGAGCGCAGGAGTAGTCTGCCAATGAGAGGACAAGGTCAAAGTTCAAAAGATGTCCCTACTGTCAAATCATTCAATTCAATATTTTTTTGCCATCCATCAAGTTCCAAATAAAAGGAGAAAATAATTGCATAAAATGAAGTACCTTTAAACTGTCTTTGATGAAATTATAAATTAAGTAAACTATTAATTATAATTTTAATAGTTACTTATTAATTATAGTTTTATAGTCATGTTCAATTTGTTTTGGTTTTCATTAAAACTTTGTGTTTTGAACATCTTCATCTATTTGCCAGCAACTATACATTGCATATAGTTAAATATAATTTTATTATTAATTATAAATTGACACTCTCTAAAGTCAAATGGACCTTTCATATAAAATTGTTGAATATTTTAATAAAAATTTAATGAAAGTATATGAATATTAAATACAGTATTCACATACACTGAAAAAAAAAATCCTTTGGACCAACTTTAAAAAAAAATACTCTCATTTGTTACAGCCAAATTAATTTATTTTTCTCAAATTATATTTATGGTTTGGATCAAATCTTAAATTTGGATTTTATTTTAATCAAAAATATTTATTTTCCCAAAGACAAAAAACATTCGTACAAAGTAAAGTAAAAAGATTATTTATTATAAAGACTGTATACTTTAACAATATTCTTTAGAAATAAGCCAAAATGTTATGCAATATAGGTCAATGTAGCAACTTAATTTCACTATAAAAAATAACTAAATGATCTATAGTAAAATTAGAATTTTCACATAAGATAAAAATACATTAAAAAAATAAAGAAAAATAAATAAATAAATAAAATAAAACCTATAATCATTTCTGTAGTCATAAAGCCAGCCAGCATGTGTTTGGCACATCAACACTCTGGTGTCAAGAGAAAGTTCTATTTAAACAAAATTCTTTCTTTTATTATTATTATTTTTTCTATGGGGAGCTTTATTTGCTTTTAGACAAAATGAAAAAAAAAAAAAAGAAAAAGAAAAAAACAGGTTTAAAGTGGATATTATGATTTTTGATCAGATCAGTATGAAAATGCACTTTAAATAAATGGTCATTTAGCCTTTTCCATTGTATAATGCAAAAATCTATTATGTGACCAAACTCACTTGGCATGAATACTGTCTAAATGCAAATTTTATTGCACATAACTCTTTTGTGTGTTAATGATTACACTCTTACCCACAATAAGACGCTCTGTGTCCGGCAACTGCTTGAAGAGTTTCCTGAAGTCTTCATTACGCTGCTTATATGTGGGACTGAGGACCTACAAAACAAATAAAGCAGTAGATGAGGAACACACTCACACATTCGTACTCAGTACGAAACAGCCATTCTGCTCTTTCACAGCTGAACGTCAGTCAAATGCTGGTTTAGTTTTGCCATGCAGCAGCGTGAGATGAACCACAATGAGTTCATTCCCACTGTGGCGCGACAGAAGAGACTGGAGTAAACGATGACTTCACACTGCTTCTCATTCACAGACGCACTCTTCACTCCTGCTAATGAGCGAAAGTACCTTGCATCATTAACAGCAGAGCAAAGATAGCCTTTAAAGACAAATGCTCGAAGAAAAGACAATCCAAATCACTTCAGCTTTGATAAGGTGTCTTGAGATCAGCCGTGTAAAATGGTGAGCCATACACACAATATTAAATGTGATACACTATTGCCACGGAAGAAAAAAACAATAACAATCTGTGAGAAATACCTTGAAAATATCAAAAATACCTTTAGAATGAAACTATATGTATGTGTTAATATTATATGTAGGAATAAGCAGTTTGGAGAATGGATGGATGGATAGATTATAATATAATATAATATATATATAATGTTTTTACTAATTCAATATTTGTATTATTATTTTAGATTATATTAATTTATATTGTATAAACATTAAATTATTTTATAAGAATAAAAATTTGAGTGAAAAGTAAAAAATTTAAAACATGTATGTACAATACTGTATACACCAGGGGTATTCAATTAAAGTTCCAAGAGGTCCGGTCTCTGTATTTCCTTCCCAGTGGAGGTCCGGACAATACTTTTTTGGAACAGTTAGACATTTCTATCCGGGAAGCCATAGTACTTTGTAAAATAAAAAATCCTAAATGCTATTTATTTATTTATTTATTTTTTTTTTTTTACATTTAGTCACCTGCGTGTATGGCATATAGAAGGTTTTTGGACTGAGAAAACAGGGTTTACCTCTTCAGAAAAGTATGGACCATTTTTATATTTTGCATAAAGTAATAAACTACTAAAAACAAACAACGTACATAATCTAATAATCAAAACTCTCATCATGAGCACAAAACAAAGTTAACAAGTAATTTCAAAGTTTTTTGTCTTCCCTTTGCCATCTTTAAATAATTTTCAAAATTATAACATTGTTTAATATGAAATGCTCATAATATGGTGATTAATAATGAATGAAAAAAAAAAAAAAAAAAAAAAAAAAAACTCAAAAGGTTTAAGGTTTAAGCTCTAAAGTTGACTAAACTTATGGAAGCTTGTTTCCGACATGAAATAAAAAATAAAAAGGTAATTGCAACTTTTTATCTCACAATTCTTACTTTTCTTTCTCAGAATTGAGATATAAACTCACAATTTCGAGTTATTAAGACAATTCTGACTTTCTAAGATGCAATTATGTGTTTATATCATGCAATTCAAACTTTATAACTCGCAATTGTGAGTTTAGGCCTTTATCTTGAAATTGTGAGAAAAAACTTTATATATCGCAATTCTAACTATAACTCACAATTGCGAGTTTAAATCGAAATCATACTTCTGAGAAAAAAGTCAGAATTGTAAGATAAAAACTCGCAATAACCTTTTTATTTTTTTATTTAGTGGTGGAAATAAGCTTCCATATCAACAAAGCTGGTTTAGTTAAACGGTCGGAGTCATCTGTATGACAGATAAAATAATTGTATTTGTTGCATTCTCGTTTTCTGCAGTGTGTTAGCAAAAGTATCTATTTTGCTGCTCACTGTTTCTGCTACTGTTGTTAAAATAACCGTGTCATCTGCAGCTCTTTATGTCTTTAGCGAGAGAGAAACAACGTGGAAAAGGGCTTGGATGAAGCGCGTTTGGCTCTAGAATAGATCAAAATATTAGAAGATGTAGCACTGAAAGATCATTACCGTAAACGACCCTGAGCGATTGTGGTGCGAGCGATGCTCACTTTAATCTGTAGAAACTGTAAAATATTGGTCTGGAACCGCCATTTGAATACCACTGGTATACACTGTATTTATACACAATAGTTTTTTTATTATATATTCATATAGGCTAATTTTCATGTTGTAACATTGACCTATGACTATCAACAGTGTACCCTAAACTAGTCTTTTGTTGAATCTTTATGGAGACTCACGGCAGGTATTTCCTCATCCTGGTATGGGTCGTCCCTCGGGCCCCAGTGCCACTCCTGGTCCCAGTCTGAACCCTGAATTAACCACCCTGCCAAAGCCTCCTCCAGCTCCATTAGGGTCTCCCAGTCCTCCTGAGAGCCAAATGATGAATCCATGTTTCCGTGCCTCTCTCTTACTACAGCCGGCGGATCGATCAGTTCATCAATGACACTCCGCTGAGACGCGAGATCCTGATAATATTTTTGGTCTGTAAATAAGTATCCAAGATTCAGTCGCTCCTTCAAGGTATGCCCACGCTATCGCAGATGTTCATCAGGGTGTAACCTCTATCAGGGTGTGAGTGTTTGGCTCTTCTGACTAGCGCCACATGATTCAAGTGTGGCTCTCAAAAACACACTCACATGCAAGTGGCCTTTAGTAACCTTGGCAGACAGATACTTTATTATGCTGCTGTTTGTTCCAGTTTGCTGCTGGGAAAGCCTCTGTAAATGTGTTCGTCTTGATTCTTCTTGCTTTTTCGGGCTGTAAACGCTGTGACTAAAAGAAGGAACATCGAGTTACTTCCGCAAGCAATCATTAATTGTTACCTCAGTATGCAATGGCTACTAATATCTCCATTGCAAACTGGTTGTTGGCTTTCAGAGAATGTCCTTCTCGGAGTTTAGTCCATCAAAGACATGAATCGTCTTAGTCTTCAGAGTTTGTGCTTGTTTTATGCATTGTTGCTAGACTTCAGAGAAGAAAGATGGTCTTCTAAAGGTGTAAAAAAGGACCACGGCGACAAACAAAAAACTCTCTGTGCCAGTTCCTTGTCCTTTTTTTATCATTTATGCTTTCTAATGTACAATTCCCAACCTCTACTTACTCGCACCTTCTCATTTGTGCTGTCAGGAACCTAAAGATAACCGAGAACAAAGACTGACACATGATCTGCAGCAGTCATGACGCTAAGAATGGAATTCTGCTTGTGCGAGAGACAACTTTTATCTCAGTCCCAAAAGTATTTTCTCTTCAGAGGTTATGCATTAATAACCATACAGGCGAATGGACAGTTTCTCCTAATGAAGCAGCAGATACCCAATAACACTCCAGTGGAGATCCAGAGCAGCAGAAGCCTCAGCAGATACGTTGGTGCGCAACAGCTTTATCTGATTTATGTAGAGCTGGATGTATGTGAGGGTGTTTACTCCTGGCAATGAGTATGTAAAGTTGGTTACATATTAACTAAAAGAGTAAATAATGAGAGCCGCCGGTGGCTGGTACCAAGAGTGGGTGTGACAATGGCAATAATGTCATCAGGGGATCCCTTTGTTTTGGCAAGTTTGACAACGTCTAGTTTGCAAACTTTCGGGGTGTGACCTGTTATGGTAAGTCTTTCGCAACTCAAATGGTCTTTTATGTGCAAACCTTAAAGGGAAATCATTTGTCATCATTTACTCAGTATGAGTTTGTTTGATAAATGTTGGGAGTAAAAATGGAGTAAATGAGTGAGTTTTCATTTTTTGGTGAACTATCCCTTTAAAACACACTGAAGTTGTAAAGTTATATATTTGTAATCTATATTTATATTATAAAACGGTTAGTTCCTGTCCTTGATTCTGATTGGTCACTAGTGTTTTATTCATGATAAAACACGGCTATGAGCGCTTCACCCAACCCTTCTGTGTATCACTACACAACACTCTTAGCAACGTAAACTGTATGTTCTCAGTTGATATTGTTCTTTGAAGCTTACTGTATTATGTAGAAGAGTGTTGAGTGAGCGAGTTTATTACCTGCATTCAGATTTAGCATTTTCCTTCAGGTCAGTCCTATGTTCATAATAAAAAATCTGTTTAAATGTCCAATGTATTATCTTGTCCTTTTAACAGTTATGGGGTTTTCCCGTGACTGACAGCGCCAGTCAAAGCATTTGTCAGTTTGGTCTTGTTCGGTGTTCACAACAATTCAGTGTTTTCAATGTAAAAGTCTTCGCTACTGACTGACACACTCATAAAGACAGTATTTGTCGCCATCTAATGGAGTAATAATGTAACTTCTGTTGCTATTCACGGTCAAGGACTATTTTTTTGGGCGGAAGGAAGGCTTTTGGTGAAAGTTTAATTCATGGAAGTTGCATTGTTACATATTCTTGGCTTTAATATTTGTATTGTGTGGTAACGTTTTATAAAAGCAACAACCTAACAACGCCCTTCAGCTGTGACTTATTCACGATACAGCACAGAATCTCGTACCTTATTGCTTACATAAAGCCATATTTAATACCAGTACAGATGTTTTGTTAAAGGGATAGTTCACCCAAAAATTAACATTATCCCATAATTTAATCCCCCCTTGTACCATCCTATGTGTATATGGTATTCTTCTTCCAGTCAAACACAATCGGAGTAACATTAAAAAAATATCCTGGCTCCTCCAAGCTTTATAATGGGAGTGAATAGTACCCAATAATTTGAAGCCCCCAAAAAGCACATTTATCCTTCATAAAAGTAATCCATATGACTCCAGAAGGCCTCCTGAAGCGAAGAGATGTGTTTTTGTAAGGAAGATATCCATATTTATAACTTTAGAGACATTCGTCAATACGCCATGTGTCGGGTCAGAGTTCAACTCTTCAGCTGGAACTAGACGTCGCATAATGTTATACCAGTAGCAAGTGATTAAAGTTTATAAAGTTATAAATATGGATATTTTTCTTACAAAAAATTCACTTCAGAAGCCATATGGATTACTTTTATGATGGATGGATGTGCTTTTTTGGGCTTTAAAATCTAAGTTACTTTTCACTCCCATTATAAAGCTTGGAAGAGCCAGGATATTTTTCAGTATAACTCAGACTGTGTTTGGCTGACAGAAGAAATTCATATACACCTAGGATAGATTAACTATCTCTTTATGGTTTGAACTCTCCCAAAGGAAGTCAATTCAAGGTTGTTGAACTCTCATATGTTAAAACAATACATTGTACACTATACTATACAGTGAAATGTTTTCAACCTATATTCCAACTGTCCAAACCTGTTACATAAAAACTATACTGATTGAATTGAGTTGATTTCTCCAGAAAACATCTTTAAATCATTTAGATGACATGGGTGCAGTGCAAAATGTGTGATGAAAACAGCCATAAAAAGAAAAGGCCTTTGTGTGACACATTTGCTCTGGGATAATGTTACATAACCTCTTTCTTTTCACACTCCCTGTCTACGACTTTCCTAATTCTACCTCGAAAGAAGCGAGAACAAATGGGTCATGAAATTGCTGCCTTAAATAACTACTTCATACAACCTTTGCTTCTGTACAGTGTCAGGTGACGTTGGTCTGTAATAATCGGCTGTCTCTTATAAACCAAACACAACTTCAGTACAATAATGCTCTGGTGGTCAGTCGGGCTCAGAACTCATAAGACGGTTGAGATGTAATCACAGAGCTCTCAGGGCCATGGGAGATCATCACTGCCCATATGAACACACACAGACAATGCATCAAAAATGTACTACATATACTCTATAAACGCCACTGCGTGAGATCCTGCTGTTGAACTGCCCAGTATGCATCAAACAGCTCACATCCATGCAGATGCAGTGTAATCAACCAATCACATCATACCGCTGAGAACCTGAGCCAATCAAAGAGATGCAAAGTCTATTTATTGTGACTCTCGAACACTGCCGCCATGCAGGTTCTTGTGAAAAAGAATTGCACTTATTTGTATTGAATGTGCACTAAAAAATCTATTTTTAAAGTACTGTGCTTGCAGATAATATAATAATTAAACATTTTATTTTAAAGTGCATTTTAAATCATTATGGTTTAATAATCTTTTGTTGTGTTAACTAACATACTAAAGCACATGTAAAGTACTTAATTATAGTTTGATCTGTATTGTGTTATACAAACATACATACAAGTTTCAACAGAAATGACATCAAAGCATATTTTATTTTACCCTAGTTATTTCTGTAATAAGTACTAGCCCTTTTCAGAGTATGCTAAAGTGTACTTCTTTTTCACAAGAGAGTATTAATGCCGTGCACGCTGTGTTTTAGCATTCGGTTTAATAAAGTTAATTAAGGAAGATGCTATGATTACGTCATTAAAGGACCTCACGCATGCAAAAGCCATCGTTAGAATGACAGAAGCCTTCGAGATTTGTTTCAGTCCTCATACTGACGTTTGGGGAAGGATTTGTTGTGAGAGGAAACAGGAAGTGGAGTGTAAAATCATGCTTACTCTGAGAATGTGCTGTCTCTCATGCTGAAGAGAAAAAGTGAAGGAAAGTGAGAGAGAAGAGAGGAGCAGACAAAAGAACCACAGACAGAAAAAGAAAGCAAAAGATAAAGGATTGAAGGAAAAAGGAAGATATTGTGGAATGAAAAGTGATTGAAAGATTATGATAAAACTACGCTCTCTTGTGGCTAATGGTCTAAATAAAATCATTTGGTATTTGTATTGCTGGAATATGGAGCACCAGGAAGAAAAAAAGAAAAGTATATCGTGGCCGTGAATTAAGGATTCGTTCTCTTGTTTTGCCACAATTTTCAAATCCGTTCCCTCGTTTTAAGTAAACCGTGCGCATGATATAATAATTCATTCCCTCGATTTAGTAAATCGTGGCTACGTTGTACACTGTAAACCCAAATAAGTTAGGAAAACTCAAAAAAAGTGACGGAATCAGTTACATAAATTTAAGTTAAGAAATTAAGGCCCGGTTTCACAGACAGGGCTTAGACTAAGCCAGGATTAG
This sequence comes from Chanodichthys erythropterus, assembly GCF_024489055.1. Classification (NCBI taxonomy): domain Eukaryota; kingdom Metazoa; phylum Chordata; class Actinopteri; order Cypriniformes; family Xenocyprididae; genus Chanodichthys; species Chanodichthys erythropterus. The sequence continues at coordinate 4,115,743 of NC_090227.1, read as the reverse complement.
ACCTTAGTTCAATATCCAAGCATATTTTATGAGCGTACTCTAGAAAAAAAAAACATTACGGTGTGCATCTTGAGACAAAACAATGGCACTGACATATTTCAAGATATGTCAGGGCAAGTTGCTCAAAACAGCTCAAACATGCATTTTAGTCTAGGACTAGCTTAAGCCTTGTCTGTGAAACTGCAGATTTTTATTTTGTACTCATACATTTTAATTAAAAAAATTAAGTAAGCTAATCATACATTTAACTTAAAATTATCATGTAATCTCAACTTAAATATTTTTAGTAGTGGAAACTTTATACTTTATACTACCTATTTGGTATCACAATGCTTTGACATAAAACATTTAATATATATATGTTCTCAAATAAGCTCATGCTCCACTCATCACCATGATGGTGTTTGCCAGGTCCATGGTTTTCCCGCAAAATTGGGCTACTTTAATACTGTTGCCGCGGGTTGTTTTTCATGTCCGCGAGTTGAAGCAACCTCAAATAACATGATATTTAGTCCCTGCAATGCAAATTTTACCAAGAAAACCTCGCCAAAAATGTGGATGTTCTCTACTATGGACCTCCCTGAAATGTGATTGGTTTAGTTTCGGGCTAGTTTTGAGTAGCAATTGGGCGTGTTTTGTTGTAAAAACCTGGCAACCCTGATGGTAACCCTACAAAAAACCAACATAACAGAAACTCTTCTAAACTAAACAAAATTATCATTGCACCAAAAACATTACATAACACTTAATTTTAGAATTTACTCTCACTTTTGAGTGTCATGGCAAAGCATGCTCGGAAATGGAATTCCTAGCCCAGTTTCATTTAAATTTAAGTTTGTCTAAATTAAAAGAAACAAGTTCATAACACTCAAAACCGTGAAACAATTCAGATTACTTAAAATGTGTTATTTTTTTTTAATCAAAAGAAATGAAAGTTCTAAATACTCATAAAAGTTAATTTGATTGAACTAATTTGTTTAATTTGAGTTAGCTCTACTCAAACCAATTAATTATTTTGAATGTTAGGGTTTACAGTGTAGCCTTATGATTCGTTCCCTCGTTTTGATTTAGCTAAAACAAGGGAATGAATTATTACAACAAGGGATATCATGGGAATGAATCCTGAAGTATTCAATACTGTTTAAAAGTAATACCACAATAATATAGTTATTTTAAGCAAAAGTACCTCACAGTATCATGTAAATACTAAGGTATGTTACCATAAATGTATGACACAAAATTTGATACACAACAATGTTGACCCAAAACTTGCAGAGGCGGATGGTTGCAATCAGTCACGTTGACACATAGATGTAAAATATGAGGAAATTGATAACAAGATTGTGAGTCAGATAACATGCTGAATGTCAGAGGAAAGAGCAACAGATCTGTAAATCATTATTAAAACAACACAAGAATTCTCGTTTGATCACGTCAATGTTCACATCTGACACACGCAAAGTCAATTTGAAAGTAATTCTCTACTAAAACAAACCAAACAAAAACCCTATTGTAAAACAATAATTAAATAATAATAAAAAATTAAATGTAATCAAATTATCCTTGCCCAAGCAATGTCATGTTACTGTAACACAAAGAACATACTGTGACATTTAGGGTTGTTTATATTTCAAACTAGGTGGACACACAATCAATAGCAGGAATATAAACACAGACACACACACACACACACGCACGCACACACACACGCACAAGCACACGCACACACACACACACAATGAATAGGAAGTGTGACTTACGTTGTACCAGCTCTGGCTTTTCTGAAAGAGAAGAAGAAGAAAATTATTATATTACGGTGAGCAAAAGAGTAGCTATGCAGAGCATTATTTGCATTCGCCCCCTCACACCGAGTGTATATTTACAGACTGTGAGGGTTGGCCGAAGGCCTGTCATGTGGCAGCTGGTAAAGTCTGTTAGACTGACATTTCCCTTCACTGGATAATTACACATGTATACATCATTTGGCCTTTCCACAAATAGAGAGATACAAAGATAGATGGTTAAATGAGCAGTTTCAAAGGTGAAACGTCATGGGAATAAAACAAATGCACACCCTTATGAACCAAAATAGAAAATTAAAGAGACTTTTCAGAGTGTGTTTGTGTTCAGGGAGAGTGACATCACTACCGCTCTATTTATAACCCAACACAGTCTAGCTCAGACTAGATGATCCTGAATGTTGTTTCACTCAGGCCAAAAAATCAATTAAAGACCCTTAAATGTGTCTTTAGGTTTAGAGGTTAGTTTTAAGACAATCGATATGCTAATTTACAGCTTAAAGAGAAACATAAAAAGAAGATTAAAGGGATAGTTCACCCAAAAATGAAAATTTGATGTTTATCTGCTTACCCCCAGGGCATCCAATATGTAGGTGACTTTGTTTCTTCAGTAGAACACAAATGATGATTTTTAACTCCATCTGTTGCCGTCTGTCAGTCGTATAATGCATGTCAATGGGAACTCCATCTATAAGAGTCAAAGAACATGCACAGACAAATCCAAATTAAACCCTGCGGCTCGTGATGACACATTGATGTCCTAAGACACGAAACTATCGGTTTGTGCGAGAAACCAAACAGTATTTATATCATTTTTTACCTCTAAAACACCACTATGTCCAACTGCCCTGCAAATCCGATTAGTGAGGTCTGAATGCGCTCTGACAACGGAAGTGATCTCTCGCACTCATTGAAGCAGAGCACAAGACATCACTTCCGTCATCAGAACGATTTTTCTGACCTCACTATCCGGATGCGCAGGGCAGTTGGACATAGTGGTGTATTAGAGTTAAAAAATTATATGAATACTGTTCGGTGTGTCGTCACGAGCCGCAGGGTTTAATTTGGATTTGTCTGTGCATATTTTTTTGACTCTTATAGATAGTGTTCCCATTGACATGCATTATACGACTGACAGACCACAACAGTTGGAGTTAAAAATCATCATTTGTGTTCTACTGAAGAAACAAAGTCACCTTCATTTTGGTTGCCCTGGGGGTAAGCATATAAATATAAAATTTTTATTTTTGGGTGAACTATCCCTTTAAAATAAACTTTTAGCAAACATACTATACATATTTCAAATGTGCTTTCTCTTGGAAAATGGACGAAAAATATTAATGACTTGTTTAGAGGGAAATACAGATTGTTGTCTAATCAAATGCATTACTAAATATGGAAGCCCCATTCCATCTCAGAGTTAAAAAAGTAATTGCAACTTTATATTTATAAATTTATATCTCATACCTTTGACTTCATACCTTGTAATGTGACTTTTAATTGCAATGAAATGTATTCATAGTCGATTTATGTTTTCATAATTATGGCTTTATATTTTGCAATTTGACTTCTAAGTTGTAATTATGACTTTATATCTCACAATGTGACTATTTTTTCATAATTATGACTTTATATCTTGCAAACTGACTTCATTAGTTGTAATTATGGCATCGTGTCTTGCAGTCTGACTATTTTTTTCAGAATTATGACTTTATATCTTGCAAATTAACTTCATTAGTCGTAATTATGACTATATTTCTCACAATGTTGTAATTATGGCATCATGTCTCGCAAACTGACTATTTTTTCATGATTATGACTTTATATCTTGCAAATTAACTTTCATTAGTCATAATTATGACTTTATATCTCCCAATGTGACTTTATTTATTGTAATTATGACATTATGTCTCGACATGTGACTATATATGACTTTATATTTTGCAAAGTAACTTTATTGGTCATAATTATTATTTTACATCTCACATCATGTCATGCAATGTGACCATCTCTTGTAATTATGACATTGCATATCACAATGTCATTTTATTTCTCATAATTGACTATATTTTACAAAAGTGACTATTTCTCATAATTATGTCATATCTCCAAATGTGACTTTATGTCTTATAATTATTACATTGTATCTCGCAATGTGACCATTTATTGTAATTATGACTTTATACTGCATCTTGCAAAGTGACTCGCCAGGCTGTCAAAAAGGTCAAACCCTTTTGATATGTCCCACTCCAACTTCCTGTTTCAAAAGGATCAACACAGTACATAAATTTACATTCATCGAAAATATTTCATGGGGTCTTTAAGGGCATGATTAAAGGCCTAGGAAACAACTTAGGATGACATGGAGAAAAAAAAAAAATATATTGGTGCCAACAGAAAAGGTAGTGTGAGATTTATGTCTTTCCAAAAACAGTCTGCATTATGGAGATAAACTAGTTTCACAGATCTTCTGTAGTACAGACAACCATCTGAATGAAATGAAATGGGGAAATCACTTAAGCTGAAGACAAATTCTCAAGCTGTATTAGTTTGAAAAGGTACGACACATAATAGGCTCACTTGTTTTATAGTCTAGGTTAAAGTGAGCAGACAAAACGACAAAGAGTGTGTGTCAGCCGATAAGCCATTCAATTAGCCTACTGCTCCCAAAAGAAGGACACGGTGTGTGTGTGTGTGCTACTGTGTCCATGACCCTTTAAACCTATAGATAAACTCACACAGAGCTGCTAACACACACACTGCTCTATTCCATCAAGGCTCAGGGATTGTGGGCTAATCTGATCTATACTCAAGAGAGGTGTGAGACAGGTCTTTCGTGTGTACAGAAAGAGAGAGAGAGAGAGAGAGAGAGAAGTGAGAAAGGAAGAATAGTTCAAGGGTGCTAACACGGATGAACTAACACTTAAGGCAGTGTTAGTTCAGGGTCAAATGAAGAACAACATGAAATGCTTACTTTAATCAGGTTTAATCTGTCATACTGTAAAGCAATGAAAACAGAATGAAAAAGAAAAACAAGCATTTGGAGAAACTGGAAGCTCATTTTATGCATTCGGCACATGACGTTATCCATAACTTACAATGTATGTGTGTTCCCTAAGAATCAAACCCATGAGCTTGGTGTTGCTAGTGTCCGTCAGACGCCTACCTAACAACATTTTAAAGTATCATAAGAACACTGCTGACATGAAGGCTGCTGCAAAATGGAACTAAAATTATGCTTCTAAGATATGTAAAAAATATTAAGCCTAATTACAAGGCTTTATTACAAAAAAATGAAATAAAATGAAATAAAATAAGAATCCAAAATAAAGGATGGAGTAGAGAGAAATGTCTATTACACACACACACACACACACACACACACACACACACACACACACACACACACACACACACACACACACACACACACACACACACACACACACACACACACACACACACACACACACATATCTATAAATGTACTATTACCAAATATAATTTAAATTAATTAATAAAAAAAAGTTAAATGCATACTTTACATAAGTTTGCAGTTGTTATGTAGATGATAGATAGATAGATAGATAGATAGATAGATGAAAGATAGATAGATAGATAGATAGATAGATAGATGATAGATAGATAGATAGATAGAGAAAGAAAGACAGAAAGAGAGAAAGAAAGAAAGAAAGAAAGAAAGAAAGAAAGAAAGAAAGAAAGAAAGAAAGAAAGAAAGAAAGAAAGAAAGAAAGAAAGAAAAAGAAAACAAGCAAGCAAGCTTTATGGTCTGTTTTACAAGGGATTGATTAATAATTAAAAGATATACCTTTTACTACATTATCGATCATAAAACATCCGGGAATTCCTGGGTCGGGAATTCCCTCAATCTACATAAATAAATCATTAAGGTGACTCATGGGTCAAATACAGTACAGTTGATTATTCAATGATTTCATCACACAACACTCTGATGTGATCAATGAAAAGTCATAGAGATTAAAACTGCTGAAAGTTTGCATGTCAATTTTTTTTTTACCCCAAAATTAAAGGGTTAGTTCACCAAAAAAAAAAAAAAAAAAAAAAAAAATCAGTCAAAAAATATTAATTACTCAACTGACTTTGCTGCCTGTGGTTCAGAAAGCTCTTGGATTTCATCTAAAATATCTATAATACAATAGGGTTTGAAACGACATGAAGGTGAGTAATACATGACAGAAATTTCATTTTTGGGTGAACTAACCCTTTAATGAATGCACCAAGAATTATATCAGTGTAAAAAAAATCACCTAAAATCTATTTAATATACACAAAGGTGGTTGTCTCATGGTGGTGGCCATGATGAGATCACACAGTGTTTTACTTAATCTTCACAATATGGCAACCATGCGCACATGCTTTCTCTGGGCTGAAAAAAATGCACTGATGATCTGAAAACACAGGCAAACATGTATGTCGGAGTTTAGCGATCGCCATTGCGATTTTTTACTCAAATGATCGTGTAATACAGCCAGCCTGTGTTCCTTCACAAGACTGCTTGTGAAGTTTTGCGAAAAATCTATATGATCAAATCAGCCTGGTCTCATTGTTAATACGTAGGTATTAATATGTAACATTTACAGGTACAAAACTGACACTGAAACGTACGATACGGACGTATTGACAACATTTAAACGTAAATACATACAATGTAATTGACAGAAATGTGTTGGAAAATTACAATTTTAATAACAATATAGTATTAAAAAGATTTTGATCTGCTAATCACACTCCTACCTCTAAACTTACCCATAACCATTTCTTAAAATCATGTTATAAAGAAATACATAATGTCAAAAGCAGTACTGAAAGTAGTTCAAATGATGATGTGTTGCAGTCACAGTCCTCTCTGGTGGGATATACTAGTTTTGTATGAGGTACAGAGCAGAATTTAAGTTATTAATCTCTGAAAATAGAGCTGTGTCCGAAACCGCTCACTCGTTCACTCATTCACTATTCCCTATATAGTGTATGGCATTTGAGTGCACTATATCTGCATGGAGTGAACGAAATGAAGTGAGTGAATTCGGACACTGACGTATACACTGTGCGTCGGAGAGCTGGAGCTGTCGCAGAAACGGCTCGACGCGATAAAACAATTTTATCCTACATGTTACTTACATTATAAAATAATGTTAATAACAATAACAATCATAATGACTTTATTTTGTAATCATACATGCCTCCGTGCCAGCTTTGTAGTTTAATTGATTGTATAATTGGTTTGTCATGCTTAATATGGGTTCATAATCATTAAATACTATAAAATACTGTAAACAAAAAATAAACACATTAACAAGTGTACATTATTTCATGCATTTATTCTTTTTAATAAAGTTTTTTTAGTTTGTTATAAACTCTCACGCTCACAGATGAGGTGGTGTTTGAGCGCCCTCAGGCGACCGTTATGATTTGAATACGCTACTGATGATTAACGACAGTCCTCTCCGCATTGGATTTTGGGAAATAGTGCTTCAGCGAGTGTACATCGAATGTACACTCGAAATCAGAGAGAATTGTGGGTAAAAAGTAGTGAATGAATGTAGGGAATTAAGTCACTCACTTAGAATTCGGACACCACTACAAAATGGCCGACACCCGATATAGTGGACTATATAGTGGATAGGGAGCGGTTTCGGACACAGCTTAGGATCAAATTACTGCACATTACTCATTACTCAAATGCAGATCAACTGAAACACAGCATAATCTTTGGGTGTTTGATATCACTGCTAAAACGTGTCGTAAAGCTGTCGATAGATCAATATTGTACGTTTCAGTGTCTATGGAAACGCAAGTAAATGTACATGTGGTAGAACCACACTTTACGTAAAAAACGAGTACTCATGAGATCACGGTGAATAAATTCATACATGAATCTCGTATATAAAACATTTGAGAATGTGGTTGTGGAATAAATACACTTATGCAACCTCTGTGCTACAATACAAAGGTTTTTTTTGTTGTTTTATAAGAAAAACGCTAACATAATCTGGAATTATTGGAATTAATTTTAGGAAGTTTTATTGTTTTTTGTGGAAAGATTCTTAAAGGGGACCTATAATGCCCCTTTTCACAAGATGTAATGGTGTCCCCAGAATGTGTCTGTGAAGTTTCAGCTCAAAATACACCACAGATCATTTATTATAACTTGTCAAATTTGCCCCTATTTGGGTGTGAGCAAAAACACGCCATTTTTGTGTGTGTCCCTTTAAATGCAAATGAGCTGCTGCTCCCGCCCCCTTTCCAGAAGAGGGCGGAGCTTTAACAGATCAACAACAACAAAGCTGGAGAATCTCACGCAGCCAAAATGAGGATTGTCAGTAACAGTGTTCAGCCTTACATTGTTCAAACCGGAGTCGACACTGATGGAGAGACTCAGGAAGAAGTTACAACTTTTAGAATGAAACTGGACGTTTCCCAACGGTTAGTGGATAAATTTATGTAGTTGCTGTGGAGTTAAGTTGATTCATTCAAATCATCAACTAGCATGTACTGTCACGTTAATCTCTTGTGCAAATCCAGCATTGAACATTTGTAATGTTTTTTGAGCAGCTGCTATAGCGAGGAAACAGAAATGGTGGACTCCTGCAGCTCATTTAAGGTGGTATCTATGCTAATAGGGCAAATCGTTGCCAATTATGGGATCTGGAACCGCACGTTTGGAGAGACCGTTTATGTTTTATGGCAGTGGTCTCAAACTCAATTCCTGGAGGGCCACAGCCCTGCACAGTTTTGCTCCAACCCTACTTAAACACACTTGATCCAGCTAATCAAGGTCTTTAGGATTACTAGAAACTTCCGAGCAGGTGTGAATTTGAGCTGGTTGGAGCTAAACTCTGCAGGTCCCTCCAGGAACTGAGTTTGAGACCACTGTTTTATGGGGATTATAAAAAAAAAGGAGTGGGTGGATTTTTACCATTATAGGCTGGTTGTTTACACACACTTTTGCATTTTGCATTATAGGTCCCCTTTAAGGGTTTACTAATTTTCATAATGTAGAAAATGTATTAATGTACATGATAAATATAATAAACTAGATGAGGTAAAATAAACCATGCGTATGATTCTTGATTTTTTGCTTATGTTCAGTTGCAATAATTCTAATGAAATCTAAAAAGAAATGGTAACACTTCATTTTAGGGGGACGTGGTTACACATCTTACATGTACTTCCTCCAGAAATAACAGTAAATGATGCATAATTAACTAATCTTAAACCACACAATAACCCTAAATAAGTACACGTACTTTAATTAAAATTACTCTGTACTTATTTGTGTAATTACACTGTAACAACGTCACCTTAAAATAAAGTGAAACCAAAGAAATTTCTCAAATGAGAACAATTAAATATTAATAACAATAAACAATCATGTAACCATTATTGTGCAGGCCAAAGTCAAATTCTTCATCTCTTTAACATTCTCTTTATCAAACTCTTATGCAGAATAAATGATTCATAGGTGACAAATACAGCTGCTAACAGGAAAGCGGATGGAGAGAAAGGAATCTGTGTATTTGTTTAAACAAACACTTGGACACACACTTGCATTCACACAAACAGGCAGAGTCAGACAAGACAAATCAATAACAGCGAAACAGATCACTGGAGGAGGTATGCAGACACAGCGGGTGTAAATTAGGGCGAGAGACTGAGTGAATACAGAACAGAAGAGAGAAATGCTTACTTTGGAAAGTCGCTTGTGAGACTAGCATGCATCGAGGAGAAAAACAGAAATCAGAAAACGGAACACAAATCAGAACAACCACAAACAGTGAGAAGAACATGATAGTCAAGTTTAGATCAAAGACATTTTATATGACATCAGCAAAAGTATTGGACTCTAGAAAGAAAAAAAACAGCAGAGTGAGTGACAAAATGAAAGAAAACAGGAAGAACAAGCGACTGTAACAGCTGAAATGAGACAGAATGATGACGTGAGCTAATCTGCATTTTTTTTTTTTTTTTTACAAATCATTTCACATTACGGCAGAATTTCCTCCATTCACACTATCCACACGTCCATTCATGCATTCCCACATGTGAATGTGATTTTTGAGATGTCTGGCATAGAAAGCTGCATAAACAAATCATATATTGTTTAGCTCAATTTATTAGCGTTTCTTAAAAATATTAACATATATCTCCAGGTCATGAAGTCATTTGTTATATGTGTCTCCATCAAAGAGGTTTGTAATATAAATCTGTCCATAAGCATTCACGGCAGACAAACAGAACTGTTTTTGAATGACTGAAAACACATGGTGTAATTATATCTACCAGCAGGGGCTAACCGGACAATGCCTGTCTAACGTAGTCACATTTTTTGATCGATTTTACTATTTTTATATATATATATATATATATAATTTTTTTTTTTTTTTTTTTTAAAGACATTAATATTATACAGCAAGGATGCATTAAAATCAATCAAGATTTTCAAAACAATATAAAACAGCACAACTGTTTTCAACATTGATAATAATAATACAACTTTCTTGAGCAGCAAGTCAGCATATTAGAATGATTTCTGAAGAATCATGTGACTGAAGACTGGAGTAATGATGTGAAATTCAGCTTTGATCACAGGAATAAATTACATTTTAATAGCTCAAATTATTATTTTAAAAAGTAATAATATTTCACAATATTTTTTAATGACCAAATACATGCAGCCTTGGTGAACATACAAGACTTCTTTCAAAAGAAATGACAAAAAATAAATACCAGCATTTTCCTGCCATTTTCTATAATAAATGGCACTGTTTCCTTTCATTCTCAAAAAAAAAAAAAAAAAAAAAAAAAAAAAAATATATATATATATATATATATATATATATTTAAAAAAGGCATACATAAACAGAACAGTGAAGGAAATTCTAGGTCTAATTTTAGTTAGTAAATAATCATTTTTTTAATTATGTGCAAATAATATTAGCATTAATTTGTGTTAAAATATGCATACATGTACTTTTATTCGTATGCCTAATATGTCAAAAACGTGAAGTGTTTCTTGTCTCGTCACACTCAGTTAGGAATTACATGAGTCATGTAGCCTAAATGCATATTTTCAATTCAAAATGGCCATAATTGAGAAAAATTCAAGTAGTTTGCATCACTGGATGTTACTGTCAGTCTTTTAATATTTTTATCGCAAAAGAGCTGACATGTATTAAATGTCCCTCTATTTACATCTTACCTCACTATCTAGTTCTGTGAACAGAAAACCCCGCCTACTTTAATTTTATTGGCTATCTCAATCATTTTGTCATTGACGAGTGCTGTTAGACCGCCGACGCCGACCAGTCACCAGACTAAAAATGTAACTTTTACCCCTTTTTGTCACCCTAACAAAACACAATTTCATTGAACATAATTTCAATGTGAAAATAAATATTTAAAACAATTTACAGACCTGCATGGCACAGATTACTTACAAAAACACTTTATTGTAAAATGATGAAAAAAGTATGGGTTAAAAGCAGCGTGCCTGTATCAATGGCCAAAGAATGCTGAGTAAGAGACAATCTCAATACTTCCAAATCAGAGTCTATGGGTTGGACACATGCTATGATTGGACAACACGAGATAGGACCCTGGATCTCAGACGAGGCTGTTCCACATATTTAGAAGTGCATCGTATCCACTACACAGCAGGTTTTTGCCAGTAGAGGTGATGTTGTAGAATGACTGGGGTTGGTGGAGAACCAAAGAGGAGATCAACAGGTGGGGCTGAATGAGAAGGACATACCTTGGAGTTCTTGCCCCCGCTGCGTGTGGACTGACCGGAGAAGGTGCGTGTGACCAGCTGCTCAGGGGTGGAGGGGGACTTGGATGTGTCGGACTGTTCTGAGCCTTTCTCCACCATGTTGTCTGTCTCGACGTTCTGCAGAGTCGGAGAGCGACAACGCTTCCGCAGAACCGGAGAGCAAGCAGGGGAACTCCGGTTAGAGTTACTGGCAGTGCTGGAGAGAGACAGAAGAAGACAATGAACTCTTTTCACAGACACATTTACACAGTTATTAACATTTATAAAATAAAATACATTTATGAAATAAAATAAAAACATTTATAACACTGTACTTTGTGTGAAATTGGCATTAAATTACAGAAAACTAGTTAAAATCGGCATTAAACAGAAGTTGCGATAGCCTGTGTGAAGTACATCAGCGTGAAATGGCTTCTCAAACAAGAAAAAAATGTAGGGCGGGACTACATTTCCATGGGGAATTGATTGGATGGTTGTGGTTTGCTATTGGTGGATCTCATGTGAGTGACAGGTTGTCCAGCCAGAGAAGAGATGTGTCAGGGTTCTGTCATATCGGTCTGGTTTATTGGTGTTTGGTGACAGAGCCCTGACACTCCTACTGTCTCGTCATTGTGAGCGTGCGATTCCGAGTTCGCTCGGGCCGTACGTTCTGCCGTTTTGTGAGTGGAGCGTGGTGTTTGGAACCTGACACTTTGGTCTGGTTTGGTTTCGGTTCTGTGTCGGGCATTCATGCTCCACGTGTTTGTTGTTGAGCGCACGGGATGAGCATTCGCTCAATCTGGTGTGCTCTGTTCTCATTGTGTGCGCGTGCGTTTTCGACTTCTCTCTGGCCGTACGCTCTTCTGACCGCATGTGTTGTTGTGTTCTGTGTAGCACATGGCTGTGTTTTCTTTGTCATGTTTGTTTCTATGTGCCATGTGCTCTCCTGTCTATTATCTAACCCCACTCTTCTGATTATCTGATCATTGGTTCATTTGCCCCACTTGTCCTTCCTCGTTACCTGCTTTGTTTGCTCTCCCTTTTTATTCTCCTTGTGTTTTCAGTCCAGGGCCAGATCGTTGTCGTAAGTGCATCATGTTTACCTGCTCCCTGTTGTTTCCTGCCTTGTCCTGCCTTGCCTTGCCTAGTCCAGCCAGTCATGTTTTCCCCCACAGGGTAGTTTTTGTTTGTTTTGTTTTATTTTTTGATTAATAAAAAGCCCATATCTGCATTGTTGAGTCCTCGCCTCATCCCTTCACCCATCCCTGACAAGATGTTGCTGCAAGAGGGAGGAGAAGTTATTTTGATTACGAGGCACATGAATAAAAAAAAAAATAATGATGTGCACGGATAAATCATGTATAATAAATACTGCAATATTTCATAATAAATAAAGAATTGTCAATTTTGACTTCATTATTTCAATTTCGTGACTTTAACGCTGCTGTGTGAGTGTTTCTACTACAATGACTGGAGAGTGATGGCAAATTTGATATTCTCTCTTCTGACCACCGGTATCAGTCTGTAGTTTTTTTTTTTTTCTTCTTTTGGAAAGCAATGGAAACACTATCATGGATTTTTTTTTTCTTTTGCTATTTGAGCAAATGGGTATGGAAGCTTTTTTCCACCACTAAATAAAAAATAAAAAAGGTAATTCAGACTTTTTAATTTCACAATTCTGACTTATTTTTTTCAGAATTGCAAGATATAAACTCGAAATTGCGAGAAATAAAGACAGAATTGCGAGATATAAACTTGCAATTCTGACTTTTTTTTTTAATCACAATTTTTAAGAACTAGTATATATACTAGTTTATACCTAGCAATTGTGACTTCTTTTATCAGAATTGTGAGATATAAACTCGCAATTGCGAGTCCAATTCTGAGGAAAGTCAGAAATGCGTGATATAAAGTCGCAAAACGTTGTCATAAAGTCCGAATTGCAAATTGTGTGTTTACATCATGCAATTCTGAGAAAAAAGTCAGAATTGTGAGATCAAAAGTTGCAATTGCCTGTTTTTTATTCAGTGGTGGAAACAAGCTTCCATAAATGGGAGCACAAAAAATTATATCCGTTTTAGTTTCTGTTCACCATTATAGAAATTTACCCAACTATGATGAACCAACTATGAGAACCCTAAGAAATGAGAAAAGGAGCAAATATCAACAGCAAATAACAAGAACTTAAAGTTCTAGAAAGATACTGTTGTCACTTCATGTCTGGGAAACACGCATTTGGTCAATTAGGTCAATCATTCTTTTAGGTTTTTGGAGCTTCCAAACATCATTAAAGCTACCAATGAAAACCACATAAACATTTTATAACTCAGTCTGGCATGTCATGTGCCACACAGTCATTGGCTTACTTACATTTACATTTACATTTAGTCATTTAGCAGACGCTTTTATCCAAAGCGACTTACAAATGAGAGTAGTAGAATCAATTAAATCAACATGAGAACAACAGTGTATAAGTGCTGAGTGAAGTCACAGTTATGTCAGTAAAGTGCTCATAGCGAATTTTTTTTTTTTTTTTTTTTTTTCTTTTAAATAAATAAATACACAGATAGGAGAAGAATATTAGTCAAGGTAAGTGCTACTACTACTGGGTCAAGTGCTGACGAAAAAGATACGTCTTTAGCATTTTTTTGAAAATGGCTAGAGACTCGGCTGCTCGGATAGAGCGTGGTAGGTCATTCCACCAGCCAGGAACAGTCCCGGAGAAGGTCCGTGAGAGTGATTTTGTGCCCCTATGTGATGGCACCACAAGGCGCCGTTCACTTGCAGAACGCAGGTTTCTGGAGGGCGCGTAAGTCTGAAGTAGTGAGTTAAGGTATAGCGGTGCAGAGCCAGCTGTCGTTCTGTAAGCAAACATCAGAGCCTTGAATTGGATGCGAGCAGCTACTGGCAGCCAGTGCAGACTGATGAAGAGAGGAGTGACGTGCACTCTCTTCGGTTCGTTGAAGACCAGTCTTGCTGCAGCATTTTGGATCAGTTGTAGAGGCTTGATAGTGCATGCTGGAAGGCCAGCCAAGAGAGCATTACAGTAGTCCAGTCTGGATAGAACAAGAGCTTGGACAAGAATTTGTGTGGAATGTTCAGATAGGAAGGGTCTAATCTTCCTGATGTTGTACAAGGCAAATCTGCAGGACCGGGTCGTTGCTGCAACATGATCTGTGAAGGTTAGACCAGCATCCATCACCACTCCAAGGTTTCTGGCTGTCCTGGAAGGAGTGATGGTTGAAGAATTTGTGAAAAATAAGCAGGATCACTGTAAAAATTATAAGGGCATTTCTCAACAAATAAAAATTATGTTCAATGCGCTGTGCAAGTGTGTTAAAGTAATCTTTACTGATCAGCAGGTTCAATATGGTTAGGGGGTTAGGGGTCGGCGTAGGGGAAGGCTTTAGGCATAGGGACAAGTCCCAATAAGGCAGCATCCATTTATGATTTTAATCAATATAACCATATACACTGAATATGATTTACTGCATACTGTTTTATAATGTACTACAATACACTGATGTGCCACTAGTATGGGTATGCCACTGTTTGCACAAAGTATAGCATTGAACTGTTAGCACTTTGTGCAAAGAAAATACTGCTTATTTTAGTATCATTGATTTACTATTATAGCTTTGTTAATATTTTTAATTATATTTTATTTTCATATTTTCATTTTATTAAAAATCTAGATAGATTACTTGTCAAAATTTAAATTTTTTAATGTTTTTGAAAGAAGTTTCTTCTGCTCACCAAGGCTGCATTTATTTAATTAAAAATACAGTAAAAACAGCAATATTACAGTAATTATTATTATAACTGTGTTCTATTTTAATAAATTTAAAAATGTAATTTATTCCTGTGATCAAAGCTACATTTTCAGCATCATTTCTCCAGTCTTTAGTGTCATATGTTCCTTCAGAAATCTTTCTAATATGCTTTAGTTTTATTTATTTTAGTACTTCAATTTGAACTAAATGAAATGTTGCCTTGGCAAATAACTGAAATAAAATAAGTTTGAAAAAAAAAAAAAAAAAAAAAAAAAACTAAACTTCTCAAATGGGACCAAAATAGCCTACTTCAAACACCAATAAACTAAAAATCCCCCACAAGCACCACTGACCAACATAAGTCCACTTTAAAAACACCACAGCCTTAAACAAGTTTCACCACAGACAGACTGATGTCACTATAGATGCACACTTATTAAATTAACGCACAAACACAATTCCACATGCATACACTCGTTCAGACTTTTATCTAAATACATAACCAAACTTGCTGACTTGTCTCTGTGGATGCTCAACTCTCTCTCCAGCTTCGAACGGCAGCAACCTGGTCACATTATAGGGTGTTATGCAACATCTTACATCACTGCTAGCCAATCACAATTGTAAAACGAGGTCACTACACTATTCTACAGTTTCAGCGAGGCCTTTAGAGTGAGTGCGGTGTGTGTGTGTGAGGACTGAGACAGTGATTAGCAGAGATAGCCGCCCGCTGCTGCCTGTCAGGTGCACTTCTAAAGATGCATGCTAATCATAGCGTCAGTCTAGCAATCTAGTGTAACACAGCAAATCACTGCTTTCATTGATTTTTCATGCCAGGAACCACCAAAAAGGGATAATCAATCTCCAAACTACACCACAAACTTTTTAAAATTAAAATATGAGAACAAAGTTCTTGTTTTTTTTTTCTTTCCTTGTCAAATTATTATATTTGCAAGACTTAAAGGTGATAAAGAGGATCTTTTCGTCGACTGAGAAACCAAAGACTGTTAGTGAGTTTTTTAAATGAGCGCATGCGTAAGAACAACCCCCCTCCATCACAGCTCATTTAGAGGGAACGCCTCCCAAAACTCGTGCACGGGTATTGGAACACGAGTGTTTACCACCGGCATTCGCTGTGTCGTGTTAGTGGACTCATTATGTCGGACTCACCGCAGGTAACTCATAATCTGCAGTTGTTACTCCTGACAAAAACATTGCATGCGGCGCCTGTGGAGTGTGGAAAGTTACTGGAGCGCGCAGCCGCGCTCGTCTCGCACAAGGAACGTCACGGCAGTGATTGACAAGCCAGAGGGCCGATCGTTTACGCGATGATCGCGTAAATGATTGGCTGATGTTTTTAAGGCCCTACCTCGTGCACAGATGATGTATATTAATATTATTCCTTTCAGTGCACCTAATAAATAGTCTTTTATCAGTTAGTAAAGACACTTTCAAGTAATATTGCAAAAATGTATAAAACAAAACATCCTCTTTAGCACCTTTAAAAGGTTAGTTCGCCGAAAAATGAAAGTTCGGTCATAATTTACTCACCATCATGTCGTTACAAACCCATAAGACTTTTGTTCATCTTTGGAACCCAAATGAAGATATTTTAATGAAATCTGAGAAATTTCTGTTCCTCCATAGACAGCTACGCAACTAACACTTTGATGCTTCAAAAAGTTTATAAGGATATTGTAAAACAAATCCTCATTTTTAGTCCAAGTTTTCTGAAGAAACTCGATCACTTTATATGATGAACAGATTAAATTTAGACTTTTATTCACATATAAACATTCATTTATGGTAAACAGAAGCTCATGCATGCTTGTCTGACGTGCGAGAACCAATGAGGTTCATTCTCGTGTGTTACGCAGCATGTTTGAGCGTCTGCAAGAACCAATGAGGTTTGTTCTTGCACGTCAAGCAAGTACGGTTGAGCTTCTGTTTATGTTCGCTTATCCACCGTACTTGTTTGATGTATGAGTACAAGCCTCGTTGGGAAAAAAATTGAAAACGCCGTCTTGGCATTATAGTGTGGACGGGGCAATCCGTATAATTTCTGAAGCGATGATGTCATCACCCCACGTGTCGACCCTAGTCAGACGCACTAACACACAAAACAGCACCAACAACAACAATAGCAGACTCTACATGCTTGCGTTCGTGCTGCAGAAGCTATTGAACCAAAATAAAGTGTTATTTCTAAACTAAAGTCTGTATTCAGCACGCAAGGTTTATGCGCATGCTCCAAGCCTTCTTCGCTGCTTTACGTGCATTTCTGAGGCAGAATTACAGCGCCACATAATGGTCTGGCATGTATACTACATCGTTTTGAGTCTTTTCAGTGGTTTCGTGTGGATGCAGATATTTTTTGCGATGAGGAAAAAAAAAGATTGGTTTAGGGTAAGCTCCGGCTTCGTATGGACATAGCCTCATGCTAAGCTATAAAAATGAGGACATCCCTGAACAAACACATCAGTGTGCGGTATACAAACAGAAAATAGATTTTTGCTTTCTTGGGAGAACGGCATAAAGAGCAGCCTAATAGCTACACACTTGTGAAAATAACTATTACAGATAAAATAATTCTAATGAAATAAAAGGCTACTTAAGTGTACTTAAAGAGACTTTCATGACTATGTTTCTTAACACACTTAAGTACCCTTTTAAAATGAGTGCATTTCATAATAATGTCAAATTAGAAGTTTTAATTTTACATTGTACATTTTAAATCATGTTTTAATTATCTTTTTCAGGTTTTATTGACCAAGTGAGACATTTGGTCCCTCAATGATGGCAAAACTATACAAATACACGCAGGTCTACTTTGCTATCTGAAAAGGGACATTGCATAGACTTGTTTTCTTGCATCTTATTTTTCACCAATCAGATCAGTTCATAGTGGTTCGTTCCATCCCACATTCAAAGCTATGTGTGAAGGAGGACGCATTTCTGTCTGTGTGAGACGCAGTCAAGCGGAGAGGGCAGACCATCCTAAATAATGGGAATGACGCGCACGCACATTCACTCACAGCACCAGCTCTTTTCCTTCACTGTAGCCTGCCACGAGTGAATATGTTTCCATAGAAACAGTCAGCGCAGGACTGGCCAAGTTTGGAAGTGGTTGGACTCCACGGGGAAGGAGAGGGATGAGGAGGGAGAGATGGCAGAATGTTAGATAACAAACGCAGGCGTGCAGCACGGAAATGTGCTTTGATGGTGTTCTCAAAGATGTCTGAACCGAAAAAATTCTGCGTCCACTGAAAACATCCATACTCAATTAGATTCACAGGTGCATAACATTGCAATATGTGATTTGCGTGTCTGTGCGAGCATGACGTGACAGTTCTGCTGTGTTAATGTTGCTATGGCAACAGGGGTGTTTTTCAATATTCAGAGTATGGTGCTAAATATAACAGCTCAAATTATCGGCTCTCCTCACATGACTTAACACTCTCCAACAAAAACATTTAATTCATTCATTCATTTACAAATGGTAATATCTTTGTTACTAAAGAACAAATTCAGAGTATTGGGACACCATACGCATCACGTCACTTTCACTTTCACTATATATTTCAATCATGACAACTCTGGGAACAGAATTAAACAGCATTTTATTGATAAGAATGGACTGTACATAGGCTTTGTCTTGGTGGACTAGATCTATTATGCTGCTGCTGCTGGCATGAGTGAAGGCTACTGCCAAAACATGCTTATAAACACAGTGAATAGGATACGAGTTGCTGCAAGGAAAGTATGAAGAATTTAGCAGATCCAGGTAGAGCTGATGAAGGTGAGGGGCTAGGAAAAAAGTTGAGCTTCAGGATGGGAACAAATAGGTTATTTTGATAGAAAAAAAAGATCGATTGGCCAAAGCAGTCGGATTTTTCATGCTTGTTCAGTGAACCATAAACAATGAAAAGTTTATGGAACAGTCCTTAAAGGGATAGTTTACCCAAAAATAAAAAAAAAAATCTGTCATCATTTACGCACCCTCAAGTTGTTCTAAACCTGTAAGAGTTTCTTTGTTCTGTTGAACACAAAAGAAGATATTTTGAAGAATGTGGGTAACCAAACAATTTCTGGTCCACATTGACTTCCATAATATTTTGTTTTCGTACTATGGAGGTCAATGTGGACCAGCAGCTGTTTTGGTTTTATATTATATATTTTTATTTTGTATGGCCTCGATAACAGCTTGCGTTCTTGGTGGGATTGTTCTTATGTACTTTTCCCACAGTCTCTGTTGTTATTGATTTCCAAATAGTTTCTAGTTGTTCCCAAAGACTTGCTTTTTTGCAATCTATCTTTGAATCCATTACATCCCAACAATAATTGTATTTTAGCATTAGAAGCACTACTGTGACTAAAGAGCTTACACATATTGGTGTGGATTAACCAATACAGGAACATGAAAAATTATTTTGGTAATCACCAACACTGTTGGTTTAAGGCAGCTGTGGCTCAAACCTTACATTGGGTGGTGTTCTAATATTTTGTTGTTGTTTATAAATTGCAACTACTTTTGATCTTTTACTATTCACATTTTTTTTTTTTTGCAGAATAAAAATATTTTCGAGCTGTATTTAACTAGAAACATAAAATGTTCATTACAAAAAATACTTTCATTTTCCAGATTTTTCATAAATTTCAATGACTTCTTCAGTCTTGGAAATCCCAACTTACCCCTGTATGATATTTTGCTGGAAATTATGACTGTTTTTGTAAGGTACCATTTACAAGTTAACAAAAAATAAAGAAAATAATTAATGAAATTCCACAAAAACATACTCTATAGGGGCCAAACAGGCACTCCTGAAAATGAATAATCTCAGAGTCACTATATTGCCAAAGGACCCCAAAATATCTACAGCCCTTCTCTGAACTGTCACTGATCCAAAGAAGAATGGCCCTGTCCAGTTTGCCATGGGAAGGATTCTGGGCTGTTCCGGAAGGCTGCTTTTTTTTTTTTTTTTTTTTGCAGTACTGGCTGAGCGTGAATAATGACCAACTGCCAGGACTTACACACAAAAACGTATACACACACACACACACACACACACACACAGGTTTGTTTTGCTATCTTAGTGAGGACATTCCATAGGCGTAATAGTTTTTATGCAAACTGTATATTCCCCCTCCCTAAACCTAATCCTACCCATCACAGAAAAAATTCTGCACTTTTACATTTTTAATAAAACATTGTTTAGTATGTTTTTAAAGCTATTTTAAATATGAGGACTAATGAAATGTCCTCATATTTCATGTTTACGTCGTAATACCAGTGTAATACCTATACACACTCGTGTCCTCATAAATCACAAAAACACGCACACCCTCCCACCCACACCCACACCCAGCTTTCAAAAAGTCTGCTGCGAGAAGAAACCTCTCAAGTTACACTTTACACAAAATCATTTTCTTAAAGGTGCCCTAGAATCAAAAATTGAATTTTTCTTGGCATAGTTGAATAACAAGAGTTCAGTACATGGAAAGACATACATTGAGTTTCAAACCCCATTGCTTCCTCCTTCTTATATAAATCTCATTTGTTTAAAAGACTTCCGGAAAACACGCAGATCTCAACATAACACCGACTGTTAAGTAACAGTCAGGATCATTAATATGTACGCCCCAATATTTGCATATGCCAGCCCATGTTCAAGGCATTAGACAAGGAAAGGTAGTATTAAAGTCTGGATCTGTGCACAGACAAGGTAAGCCAGCAAGAACAACAGCGAAAAATGGCAGATGGAGCAATAATAACTGACATAATCCATGATTACATGATATTTTTAGTGATATTTGTGAATTGTCTTTCTAAATGTTTCATTAGCATGTTGCTAATGTACTGTTAAATGTGTTTAAATTTAACATCGTTTCTTACTGTATTCACGGAGACAAGAGCTGTCGCTATTTTCATTTTTAAACACTTGCAGTCTGTATAATTCATAAACACAACTTCATTCTTTATAAATCTCTCCAACAGTGTAGCATTAGCCGTTAGCCACAGAGCACAGCCTCAAACTCATTCAGAATCAAATGAAAATATCAAAATAAATACTTTACTCACATAATTCGAAGCATGCATACAGCATGCATGACGAACATCTTGTAAAGATCCATTTGAGGGTTATATTAGCTGTGTGAACTTTGTAAATGCACTGTAATATAGTCGAGAGCTCGTGTGGCGGGGAGCACGTGATTTAAAGGGGCGGCGCTGCCAAAATCAGTGTATAGTTAATGATGCCCCAAAATAGGCAGTTAAAAAAAATAATTAAAAAAAATCTATGGGGTATTTTGAGCTGAAACTTCACAGACACATTCAGGGGACACCTTAGACTTATATTACATATTGTGAAAAAGCATTCTTGGGCACCTTTAACCCATTAGCAAATAGTTTTTTTCCCCCTTGTTATAAGCAGAAGTTTCAAAAAAGTTTAAAACAAGAAATAAACAATATTTTTTTTTTTTTGTCAATAGGGTACAAATATTTGAAACATATTCTTTATTATTATTATTTTTTTAATGTAAATGCATCTTGTTTTAATGTTTTAACTGGAAAACAAGTCAACGTGTGTGATTGTGAGTGATGTGCGATCTTATACAGTACCCTCAAAAACGCTAGCTCAGGTTTAACCAAGAGAAAGATCAGACCTCTGTCACTCCACCTGTCTGTCTGTCTGTCTGTCTGTCTGTCTCAACATGGAACTGTAAACAACACCTGCTGCTAAAACAACTAAAAATACACCAAACAACTACTGTTTGCTTCATCATATCCCCCCAAAAAATAGATAGATAGATAGATAGATAGATAGATAGATAGATAGATAGATGATAGATAGATAGATGATAGATAGATAGATAGATAGATAGATAGATAGATAGATAGATAGATAGATAGATAGATAGATACTAATTTACTAAACATAAGCCAATATTTCCATGTGAAATGTACTGAGCTGTAAGTAAACAGATGTGTGTGTTCATCCTCCACAGACAGACACACAGCGTGGGTGTGACAGACACCGTGTGCCACACCCAATTCTTGCTGCCGAATCAAAACACACACAGTCACACACTCCTCCTCACGTTAGAACGACACACGAGAGAGAGAGACAGACAGGCGGACAAGTGTCGGAAAGAAACCAATCTGCATTAGGAGGCTAAGACGAGAGCGCGTCGGGATTAAACCGTTAGGTGATTATGTCGCCTCAAACACAACATAACCAATGCACAACCTCATGACCTGAACACAACAACACAAACGGCTGAAAAATTCACACACTTCATGTGCGTCTGTCAGGACTAACCTGGATGCCATGTATCACAGCTCCGCTGCACTCTGCACCACTTGGAGCGAATGAGAGATGGATGGATGGAGACACAGAAGATGGGGAGGACATTCCCAAACGGATGAAGGATGAAGCAATCGGCACTACTGCTCTGCCTGCAATAGTGTCTCTCCCTCTCTCCTCATGCTTGCAGCAGCTCTCTCTCTCTCACGTCTAAGAGATCAGCGCTTGGAAGATGGCTATGTCTCGCACACTGTTTTCGGAGGCGGTGTTGGAGAACGACAAGAGAGAGAGAGAGAGAGAGAGAGACTGAGAGAAAAGCTAGAGGAAGGTGAGAAAATGATAGAGACAAAACCTAGTGTGAACTAGAGCCAGAGAGAGAGAGAGAGAGATGCATTCTGGTGGCTTGGCGCTGCGAGCCGTTGGCTTGTTAATTATTCAGTCTTGATGAAAGAAACAGATCTGACATCATTCGCTTTCAGTTCACTTTACAGACCTCACACACACACACACACACACACAAATTCACAAGCAGGCTTAAAAACACTACAAAACACACTGTTGATAGAATCTCTCTCTTACATTTGTTTCATATAAAATGAGTTCAGTTGTTTCATACAAAAAAATCTACTTTTGTACTATTTTCAACAAGTTTTAATATTTTAACTAATTTAATTAATTTCAGTTTTAATTTAATAAAAAGTCATGTAATCAAATAAGCAGTAGTAACATATTTTCTAACTCTTTTAATAAATACAAGTACACATATTTAAAACATATTTTTCAAGGTAAAAAAAAAAATACAGATATCTATGGAAGCTTGTTTCCACCACTAAATAAAAAAATAAAAAAGGCAATTGCGAATTTGTATCTCACAAGTGTAAGATAAACTCACAATGGCAAGTTATAAAGTCCAATTCTGAGGGAAAATAAACTTTTTTCTCAGAAATGCGAGTTAATATCTCACAATTCTAACTTTAATTTCAAGTTTAAAATTCACAATTCTGACTTTATAACACAATTGCGAGTTTATATCTTACAATTCTGACTTTATAACACATAATTACGAGTTTATATCTCACAATTTTGACTTTATAACACATTTGTGAGTTTATATCATACAATTCTAACTTTAATTGCAAGTTTAAAATTCACAATTCTGACTTCAAAACACAACTGTGAGTTTATATCTCACAATTCTGACTTTATAACACATAATTGCAAGTTTATATCTCACAATTTCGACTTTAACACAATTGTGAGTTTATATCTCACAATTCTGACTTCATAACACATAATTGCAAGTTTATATCTCACAATTTTGACTTTATAACACATTTGTGAGTTTATATCATACAATTCTAACTTTAATTACAAGTTTAAAATTCACAATTCTGACTTCAAAACACAACTGTGAGTTTATATCTCACAATTCTGACTTTATAACACATAATTGCAAGTTTATATCTCACAATTTCGACTTTAACACAATTGTGAGTTTATATCTCACAATTCTGACTTCATAACACATAATTGCAAGTTTATATCTCACAATTTTGACTTTATAACACATTTGTGAGTTTATATCATACAATTCTAACTTTAATTACAAGTTTAAAATTCACAATTCTGACTTCATAACACAACTGTGAGTTTATATCTCACAATTCTGACTTTATAACACATAATTGCAAGTTTATATCTCACAATTTTGAATTTATAACACAATTGTGAGTTTATATCTCACAATTCTGACTTTAATTGCAAGTTTAAATTTCACAATTCTGACTTTATAACACAATTGCAAGTTTATATCTCACAATTTCGACTTTAACACAATTGTGAGTTTATATCTCACAATTCTGACTTTAATTGCAAGTTTAAAATTCACAATTCTGACTTTATAACACATAATTGCGAGTTTATATCTCACAATTCTGATTTTAATTGTGAATTAATATCATGCAATTCTGAGAAAAACAAAAAAAACCCCTCAGAATTCCGAGATAAAAAGTCACAATTATACCTTTTTTTTTTTTTTTCAGTGGTGGATATTTTTTTGAGTATTATGAGTTATTTTTTGTCAGGGGTGAAGGGTTTTACCACTTGACATGTAGACCTGAATAAACATGCTATTTCATAAAAATGTTTATTTATTTATTTGCAGCATTGATGTCACATGATAAAAAAAATGGCTTCCTGCATGTTGGTTGCATTACAATAGTTGCGTCCCAAATGACACACTATACACTATGCACTTATACACTATGTACTTGTGCACTATGCACTCATCCATGTAGTGCGTGAATTGTATGAGGTTATTTTGTCATTTAACAATGGAGTCCGATCCTCCATTCCCCTCTGCTACGTAATTAAAGCTGTGACAGTTGAGTGCATGAAGTGTCCAACATTCCACATCTCATTTTTTCCGTTAATTTAGTGCACCATCCGGGTATTTAAAGTGTACTTTTTCTTTTTGGAACTTTCAGTGCGAACGCACTACTGCACTATTTATACTTAAAAACGTCATAGAATAGTGCACAAGTACGCGAATTGGGACGCAACAAATGACTTTGATGTGGCAGACAATTTTTTATTTTTTTTTCAAATACCAATACTAATTATTCTTTTCAAGAAAAACAATGGGTAATTAAGTAACAACAACAACAACAACAATAATAATAATAATAATAATAATAACTATTATTGTTATTATTTCACATATTAAGATAGGTAAATTTCAATTATAATCACGTACGATGAGCAAAAATAAACAGATCTACCAGAACCAGTGAAGGGATTCTCATATCTCTCTCTAAAGCCACAAAGGTGTCAAATTGATCTGAACTGAACAGAACATCAATAGTGATTTATTATTCCTGAAACTGATTGCCTCATGTGGCAATAAATTAATGGCAATAAATTAATGCACAGACACACTAAAGGCAGGTTTTCCCATTCACTTAATTTAAAAAAAAAACATTCAGCCTCTTTTCCAAGATGCAACACTGCAAGTAAGCAACACTGGAGCGCTGCAGAAAAAGAGAGTAAACATGAAAATTCGACAGTTTTTACACAAAACTGTAAAGGTACGTGTTTGTTTGAAAGTGTTGAATCTGAAGCATGGAGACACTGTTCTGTTGCCAGCTGCCTTTGTTCTGTTTACAACGTTGTCATGGCAACCCGGCCTTGGCAGGACCCGGCTGGGTCGGAAGTTCCTGGTGACGTCTGTCATCATAGCCATATCCATGGTGACAGCGGCAGACGTTCACATACAGGCTCAATGCTAGACTTAGCTTGATGAGGTGTGACACAAACACCAACAACCTCTAACACAAACACAAGAAGCCCACACGTGGATGCACAGCCTTACACAAACACACACATCAATGATTGTGAGCTCAGACCGGCATAAAACCCTCCCACAGGGGGCGCTCTTCTGAAACATCACACTCGCTGGAGAAAAGCCTAATATATAAAATATAGGGATGAACTCAAATCTTACAGGCTCCAAAATCTCGCTGACTTCATATATATGTACTGTTTTCAACACTGATAATAATAAGGAAAGTTTCTTGAGCAGCAAATCATCATATTAGAATGATTTCTGAAGGATCATGTGACACTAAAGACTGGAGTAATGATGCTGAAAATTCAGCTTTGATCAGAGGGAAAAAATTACATTTTAAAATTTTAAAAACATTTTACAATATTACTGTTTTTCCTGTATTTTTGATCAAATATGCAGTCTTGCTGAGCATGCGAGACTTCTTTAAGAATGTTTTAAAAAATAGTTTGTGTGTACACTGAAAAAAAAATGGTAACCTAAAAATGAAATAAAGTAATAGTATCATGTCAGTGGGAGCAATGGCCAAGTGGCTAGAAAGATCAAACCATGGCGGTCAACCCACATCACTTTAATTACCTGCCCTTTCTCTAACATCTCAGAATCAGTGCGGTTCTTTGAAGTCAACGTGTGTGTCCGTATGTCCAAACAGGGACATGTACGGGATGGTTCAGAAGCCTTGAGCTACTGCCATTTATGAGCAAGATCACTCCCATGGGATACAATGGATACTTCAGCAATGCCAAGAAAAGTGGCCTCCATTGGCAACACCATGCAATCTCATTGGCTGGAGCAAACTCAGCACTGATGATGTCACACAATGCCATTTAATTCAATCAAACAGCCAAATGAATGGCACAGAGGAAACCAAATCTATCTTTGTGACAACTTGGAGTCATTTTAGCTCATTGGAGCTGGTCAGCTGGGTTCAGTTACCAGTACAACAGGAAACTAGTTCAGTAACAGGTGGAAAACAGCCTCTGTTCGTCACACTAGAGTGCTGTACAGAACATATCTATAGTATTGATCGGAAAGCATCTCTTCACTGTGAAAAAGAAGTGTGCACTTGCAGTGTACTTCAAGTCTTAAAAGTATATTTAAAATACTGTACCTGCAGATAATATAATATAAACAAAATAAAAGGACACTTAGGTGTATTTTAAAGCCCCCTTTTAAGTGGGGGTATAATGCTATTTCATGGATTCTGACTTATTTACACTGTTAAAGAGTTGGGTTATCATGCTAAACTTGGCCAAAGTTTCAAAACACAAGTTGGATGTATGACAGAGTATTTCTGTGCCAAAAATACTCTTCTTTGTGCAGGCACTTCTCTCGGAAGGGTGCGTGCTCACACGTCGACCAGAGAAAGAGCAAGAGCTCACCCATCAATGCGCGTTCGGCTTTATGGAAGTCGTCAGCAGCGCTGCACAGATCACAGGACTTCACAAAGTCAACAATGTCACCAAAGAAGTGTGTTTTTGGTTGTGAGGGAAAGATAACCTTGCTTCCCAAAGAACCCAGTGTTCAGTGGAGCTGAGAGTTTTGTGCTCATGCATTACATTAATGCGCTCTTGACGCTCTTGTTATTAAAATAACCATAGAAACTGTTAAGTTTTTATTGGTTAAAATAAATGGAGAATATCTCGTGTTTTTCCGTGGCTGCTTGAGCCCTCAGGATCGGCGCTTATGGTTTCATAAACAAGGCCCAGTTCCACGCTAGGTTTTTACAGATCGTTTGAAACTGAAAGATGGAGCGGTCACAGCGATAATGATCCCATCCCAGAACCGCAGGTGGGGAGTAAAACTGCTTCAAATGTCTGTTTTGTTGGCAATAGGCGCATAAGTGCATATAATGTTAACAACACAAACATAGTAAATTCATAAATTCATCATTCACTATACGCTATATTCATTATAGTGATTCAAAAGTTATCCATGGATAACGCGATGGTGTATTGTGTGTGTTTAAATACATTTGCTTAGCTGACCATTGATAGCTTGCAGCCGATCTCTACGCCAAAGCTGCGCGTGCTCGTGACGCTCGTCACTCTTTAGCTCTGCTCACACGACACGCCTCCAGGCGCTCGGCTGTTTTCAGAGAGACTCGGCACAGTGTATGTATCTTTTATAAATATGATAAAACTAAAGACTTTTCGGCGATATGAAGGATGCACTACTACTCTATATATACTCAAGATTAACATGAGATTGGCAAAAACTGTGTGTGATACCCCCCTTTAACGAGTATAAGTACACTTTTGAAAAGTGCACTTTGTAATACTGCCAAAACAAAAGTTTTATTTTAAAGTGCATTTTGAATCATTATGTTTTAATATTCTTTTATCATGCTTTAAAGAAGTACGTTCATTTTGATGTGTTAACTAACATAGAAAAGCACATGCAAATTGCTTGATTGTATAGTGTGTTAATTGGATATTACTAGAGGTGTGACAAGACAGTCAGCTCACGAGATGAGACACGAGACTGAATTCACGAGAACGAGACAACATTTTTTTACACAATATTTTAAGAAAACAACAGAAATTACATGAAAATATATTTTAGTTGAAACGATTGTCAGTACATTTGACAGTACACTTTAAACATATTTCAAAGACAATACAGGTAATTATGAAATTACGTATAAAGATGTCACAACTAATTTCATTTAATATAAATTTAAACTATAATACATTTTTATTTAACTGTAAATAACATTCAAGTAAGCGTCCAATTACATTACATTCAGTTCACACTTAGGTAGTATTTTATTTCCATAATAATTACTCTTTTTACTCTTAATTATGTTGAAGCGTACTTGTTTTTCACAAGGGTTTATCATTTTTAATTATGGCAAACCATGTGACCAGCAGTGAGTTACACAACACAGGCGAAATCTGAAAATGCTCCTGACAGGTTTAGCAGTCCTGCATGTGACAAAAGCTTTGTGATGATATTAGGAAAAATGATGCAGGTTTCTTTCATAAAAAAAGCTCAATAATCTCTGCAGATGGATGAGAGTTAGTTATAGATAGTCAGTGGAAACCATGACTCATCATATAAAAACATGAACAGAAGGTGAACAATTTCGAATATATTGTGCAACCCAATATAAAATATTCTTTTTATTGTTTGGTACATGAAACATGGAAAAATAATAAAAATAATGACCAATTAGGGCACAAAAAGAAGCATGACATGTTTAAACTTCTGAACCCTATGAATAAACACTCTAATGCTTTTGTGTAACGCTCACTCAGGAGAGACGGCGTAAACAAAACAATGACCAAAGGAGGAGAGGAGTTAAAGAACATATGAAAGAAAGGAGGTGAACGAGTAAGCAGCAACGCCAGGTCTTGTTCTGCATCAGTGCAGCTATTGATAATAGGGACTGATTCCTGATTGATCACATGACAGTGCTGTAAACAACACAGTGACCTCATTAGTGCTCTAGAAGGCTTGTGTGATCTAACACGTCCCGTGGTGGAAGATTAGGAAGCGTTAGAGCATTTCCTGCCACATTAATACACAAAAAAACAACACAAGCACGCAATGGTTCAAAGTTCAGAACAGAATGGAAGGGAAAGGAGGCAAAATAAATACAAATTGAATCTAGGCCAGTTGTGGTGCATTTCCTCTTCTTCAAATATTTAGCATATTTATTGTTTCAGTGCATTAAGTTTTTAATCTTGTGCATTAAGTTTGTCTAATCTTTTTTAATCTGTCAATATTATCATTTTACGACAAATGTATGGCAAGGTTTTATATAATGGCATTCACAGCTGTAAATATTATATAGGTTGTTTTCATTTGATATTAATTTTAGTTTATGTTTGCAACCCTGTTAACATTTTAATTTATGTAATTTTGTTATTTTCTAGCACTAAACAAACAAACAACAACATAAAACACAATTAAATAAACAAAGTATTAACATTAATTAACTCTTTCCCGGCCAGCAAAAGGGGACCTATTATGTAAAATTCACTTATACATGGATACATAAAAATCCATCCACTCCTTTTTTTTAATCCCCATACAACCTCAACAGTCTCATAGAACACGCTGTTTTCATTTTCTGAGCAATGTGATGTCACATTGCTTAGGCCACGCCCATGACTGCTGACATACTCTGCCCTATTAGCATAGACTCCGCCCTGAGTGAGTTGTACACAGTCCGCCATTGTCTCGACACTGGAGCAGCTGTAGCTACAAGAATGTCTGCTTTTGAGCAATTAACCATTCGCAAAGACCCGCCTCCTTTAGTTACTGTTACTATGTCCGAAAAGCCATGCCGCTCTCACGCCACACATCATGTTCTCAAACAGTGAAAAATACACTGCGGAGACACTGACAACGCGTCGACAGACAAGACAGAGCAGGTTACTTATGATGTGAAACAATCTCAAATTTCAAATTTTGTATTTTTTAAAGAAATTTTAACATTAAATACCATTTTGTGGCTCTTTAATGTGTCGTGACAGATTGCTGTAGCGCCTCAGATCAAGTGGCTCATGAACCGATCATCTGTTCTTACTAGTTAATTTATATCGTCAAATAAACATGAATGAACCACATCTCAACCACAGAAAGACATCAGTACACATCATTTTTCAAGTTTAAGCCCACCAACGTTAATCTGCTAACTCCCCCGACTGCTTTGTCGGACAAAATGGTGGATTTGGCATTATTATAGATCGCCTGTCAATCAAACTCCCGGCAAAGAGAATTTAGGTGTTTTGTTGTTTGGCGTAAGAGTGAACATAACAGTCTTCATTTACTCCCGACATTTGAACCACTGAAGACATAGTGGATTAGTTTTGTTTTTGAAGGGCCAAAAGATCAAATATACACATGCGATTTCTGTTCCTGCTGTTTACGTTCACAGACATAAACGACTGTGTTTATGTGAACTTTGTGTGTTTTTGACTTAACCTTTGACAGTTTAAGCACAATAAATTGTGAAAGAGAAGTTAGTTTATTGCTCACGAGATGTGCCGTCTGACTTTCTGTATGTGTGTGTGCTCAGAAAATTATAAATTTGAAGTTTAAACTGATACAGCTTTAAAACGCAAGTAGATAATAAAACTTTCATGATGAAGAACTGCACTGTCCGTGATCATGATATAGATGATAATCAAAAGCAAGCAGATGTTTTGTTAGTATTTGGCATGGTATCCGATGCAGGCAGAAGTTGTGATCATGGAAAGGGGGCGGGGAGCAGCAGCTCATTTGCATTTAAAGATACATGCATGAAAAAGAATGTTTTTGCTTACACTCAGAAATGGGTCGTTAAACATGGTATATTAAACAATCTGTGAGGTATTTTAAGCGGAAACCTCACAGACACATTCTGGGGACATTTGGGACTTAAATTACATCTTGTATAAAGGGGCATAATAGATCCCCTTTTAAAAAAAGTTGCTAGCCACCACCAGCATTTTCGATCATTGTCACAAAACCCCCAGAATATTTTGTTGTATGAATATCCGAACATGCTTCAGATGCCTCTGCTTTTAAACAAATAACAGCAAAAAATGCATTCTAGCTTCATAAAAAAAAAAAAAAAAAAAAAAAAAATCAACATTTTGAACAAAAAGCTGAGAAATTCGCATTATTGTCAAACGTACATAAGCAACGCTTCTATCACTTGTTTCTGCTTATTTTTTGCCTGTGTTTTGATCCGGAGATTCTGTACTCTTTCAGAAGATGCATAATAGCGCCCCCGACCATATAAGAGTGAAAACACGGATTGCCAGAAAAAAAATCTGTCAGTGGTGGGGAAAGAGTTAATATTAAATGATTAAAAAAATAAATAAAAATTATGCCAGCATGGATTACAAGGTTGCACATAACAAGGCTTCAAACAGACTAAATAACTTTATGACTAAATGTCAGTTTATAGTTGTTAAAGTGAATATAAAGTGTTATCTATCTTCTTTACTAATAACCAATGGTTGTAGAATCTCTTCATCCACTTCAACCATGACACAATATCATAGAGAACTAAAGTATGGTTCAAGATCATGATTGTGCGTTTAGTTAATTAGTGTTTAAGAATCCTGTCAATCAGTCTATAATAATGATACTCCATGGTGTGCTGCCCTATTTAAGAGCATGACTGAGCTGTCATTTAGACAGGAAGAATAGGGAAGAGAGCAAGAACATCCCTAGGGAAATCAGAGTGATAAAAAAAAGTCTTCCAGTGCAGGTGACAGAGTGAGAGAACAAGAGAGAAAGAGATTAATCACGCTGCTTCGGTCAGAACCTACTGCTGGGTTTTTGGAATCACAAGTCTGTGTTGATTCCGAAAGAGCAAGGTATCTTCGGACAGAGCGGAATCTGATAAAGTTCTCAGTCATTATCAATTAGAAGGAGATCCAGACGTGCCAGAGAAAACACAGAAGATACTCTAATTATACAAATGACCATTTTAAAGTTTTCCAATACATTTGCTTAAGATCTGCTTTTCAGTTCCTGTGTGGACGAGCTGCACATGCAGATGCTCCGGTTAAATCTGACAGCCTCAGAGGACTTGTATAAAAAGCACACTGTCACACACCTGACACACTTCTAACCCGCTGGACGGATCTTAATCAAGCTAACCCTGCAACTGTGCGAAGTGAGCTGAAGTCAAATCAAACTTTAAGCAATGACAGAGTTTAGGGATGAGAGTGTTTTTAAGCGTTCATACATCAGGAGAAGTGATGGGAGTTTTTAGGGAGCTTGTCTCAATTGTTTTCTTAAAATCCCGTAAGAGACACAGAATGAGACAACTGTTGAGTAAGAGTATTGAGCTGTAAAATGAATGATATTATAGTTTAAAGCCATGAAGGGCCGTCAGTTACAGTGATTTTATTATGGACAAAGTATGTCCATATTTTGTTAATAAAATAAGCTTGTTATTATACAATTTAATTTCATATACAATTTGTTAGACAAAGTACACAGTTACATTTATCATTTAGGATGCATATTTTATTAATTATACATTTAGATTATTATTATTCTTAAATATTTTAATACATCAATAATAAAAATATTAGTGCATTTAATGTTTTTTTTAATTTTTTTTATAATAAATCTAACAAATATAACCCATAGAAGATCATTAAATTATTATTATTAGATTTCTCATAAGGTGTTTTTTTTTAAGAAATAGTACTAATAATACTTCTAATATCTGAAAAAGACACCCAGGAAACAACATTTGTCATAAGTTTAACTGTAGGTCACGAATAACTGCATTTTACAGTGGTTTCTACTGTAGCATATTAAATCCAATGAATTCTGGAGATGATATTGCAATATGCGACTTCTGATTGCAGATTTTGGTAAACAGTGTGAGAAATAGTTGAGATGAATGAGACTAAGTTGTTTTTCTGAAAAACTCTGATGTTTTTGCCAATTTTTATCTCAGTTTGATCTGATTAAATCCAAAATGTAATCAAATAAGGTGTTTTCCGACAGGTAATCTGGACTTGAAAGAATCTATTTGTGATGAAATTGTAATGCAATGTTTTTCTCAGAATAAAAATCTGATATTTTGCCTCAATTTGTTCTCCATTCAGAATCAGAATCTGATAATGTAATATCTTTTCTTATGGGACAAAGAGGGGGGAAAAAAACAAAACAAAAGGGAATGAGCAAAAGAGAGGAAAACTGGGAAAAGGACAGCCAGCAATGCGAGAGGAAGCTGGCTGCACGTTGCCGCTCGTTTCTCCTCAGCGCTTCACGCTGTGATTTGTGGCTAAAAATATCCAGCACATGACTGAGTCGCATTCACAAACACATGCACAGGACGGGAGGGGAGGGGGGGGAAGAGACAGACGCAGAGAGGGAGTTTAGGAACAGGGGCACAGGTGCATAAAAGAACAAAAGATGGGGAAAAAAGGAAAGGGAGTGGAGTTTGGAGGAGCAGCGGAAGAATATAAAAAAGGAGGGCGGCACTGCAGTTGGCTGCATGCCACGACACGTGACGGCAGCCACAGAGAGACGCGAGGAGACTTTACAAAATATCAGGTCCAGATGCACCAAGGCACAAAGCATCTCCGATGTTCCTCGGTTAGAAAAACACTCTAGTTTTCACGAAATCGGGCTTACCAGGCGAGTTTGAAGCCTCTCATTGGTGCGGTGCTGAGAGCGTGTTGGGTACGGCGTCAGGTGGCTGCGGCCGGCGAGGCTGCATGATGCTGATGAGCAGCCGCTGAGGAGAGAGCGTGTCCCGCTGTACCGTCCCATTCAGAGAGATGATGGTCTACGTACTCACCTGAACTAACTCTAATACTAACGGGACGTCCAACCTTCCAGACGGTCCCATATAAAGCAGCAGGACCGATCCTCTCGCGGTCACCAAACCTGTGCGGAAATAAACTCTGTGCACGGTGTGGTGAAGCTGAAGTGTATGTGTGTGTGTAGGCTCACTCGTGTGCTCTGTCTCTTTCTCTCTCTCATCCCCCGCTGCAGTTAAAAGCTGCAGTCGCTGAGCCGAGAGCGTTACTGAGCATGCTCATCGCAGCCTTTCCTCTCCCTCCCTCGCTGGCTCTGGTTTTCTCAGACGTACGCGATTGTTTGGTTAGCTGCGACTGTCCCCTCTGGCGAGCGGAGGTCAGGTGAGGTGGGTTTGTGTCGTTCACTGGGGTGTCTTCTGGTCTTTGGGGTGGGAGATTATGAGGACCTGTTGCCCTCCCGTCAGCCACAATTAAGTCTCCATCAGTGGCTAATCTGTTAATGCACATATACTACGGCTTTGCTGCTGCCTTGCTGCCTACATAGGCAGCTGCCTTCTAAGACTACATCTACATTAATTAGTATACATTTGAAAATTCGTCTTTTTCTGTACGTTTTGGCATTCCATCTACATTGAGACACCGTTTTTGTCCTGCGGAAATGAAGCTTTTTGAAGACACTCTCCCAAGTGGTTACATTTGAAGACTCTCTTTTCGCTCTCCAAAATAAAGGTTGCAAAATTTTTTATTTTTTTTTTGCAATTATTCCGTAGAAGAACCATTTTTGGCTTCCCAAAGAAACCGTAAAAGTCACTGGCGGATCCAGCCCCTGAAGTGCCCCTGCCCTGTCACTCATGATCGCTGATCTACGTCAATAAAATGAATAAAATCACATGGCGTGGTCAAAAAAAAAAAAAAAAAAAAAAAAAAAAAAAAGGTTTAGAGTACATATTTTTATTTTATTTTATTTTATTTTATTTTATTTTATTTTATTTTATTTTATTTTTTTATTTTATTTTATTTTTGGAACCCAAACACAACAAATTTGCACAGAAGCTTTTTTTTCTTCTAATGTTGTTTTATATTGCAGTGTGTGCATTATTCTTAATTAAGAAAAAAATAAATATTGAAATATTTAAGCTGTTATTATAGTTTTGTTTTATTGCAGATATTGTAATACTGTAGATTTAGTTTTTAAATCCAGAAAGTGCTTCAAAAAATTCTAAATTCACAAAGTGCTTAGGGCTTTCAAAAACAGTCAATGAACAAAGTGCTAGAGCCAGCAGCAAAGGAAAGAAGTCAAATATATATGCAAAACTCAATTAATTTAAGAGTTGCACATGACTTGAACATTAAACTTGGCCCCTCTCTGTAAAGCGTGGCTCCATTGTGGCCCCTGCTTTTAAAAAATCCTAGATCCGCCACTGTTAAAATAACCTTTTTTTTCTTAGTGAGAAGAACATTTTAAAAATCTAAAGATCCATTTTTCACGATAAAGAACCTTTTGTGGAACGGAAAGGTTCCATTGATGTTAAAGACACCAAAATATTTTTTCCCCCCTGAGGGTAGCATATTTTTCCAATTGTTTTCAATGGAAGTGCCGACAGCAAGACGAGGCGCTTAGCATCTATTTCACACTGAGCATCGAGCGCTCAGCATTCCCTAACAGTTGCCGAGAGTTAAAGAATGTTCAACTTTGAGTAAAATGCAGCGCTAATCACATCCTCCACATCCTGCTTGTACAACGATAACAGACGACAACAACAAGCATAATAAAACAAAACAATTTCAAACAAGAGCCAGAGCAAATACTTTGCATTGTATCGACATTTTCATATAAAAACAATACAGAAACAAACTAGCTGTGAAATGAGGTACTAGTAACACTTCCGTGGGTATTCCGTATCATAGGATGCAAAGCGTTTCAACTGAAAAACACTGCGCTGCAACACAGCCAGGCGTTTGCAGCAGAGCGCCTGGCTTTGGTGGACACACGGCCTTATGCTAAAGATAAATGTTACTTTGTACAATCTTCATATTACATTCCTGCAAAGATGATAAAATTTTACTTGCTGTCCTGCTGCAAATCACGAGGGCAAATGCGCTTTAGACTAGGGCTGCACAATTTGTTGAAATTAAACCGCACACGGTTTGACAAAGGCTGTGATTTTTTTATAAACAGTTTGTCAGTGAAGCACGGCTCTGTGATCAATAGTAAATGCTGCTCCATCTGAAAGCCAGAGGGCGCTCTTGCACAGAAACTCAAAATATGCCCCGCAGAAGTACGATAACCGCAACCCAGTCTCATTAGAAAAACGTACCTGTGGGAATGTTTTCGCGAGTTGCAAAATACGAATACGTACATAATACGAATCAAAAACACCAATACGTACATATCACTGCAGTTTCGATGTGAAATGTCCACTGAGTGGCGCTAAAAGCATATTAATTTTTTTTTTTGCTGGAACAGATAAATGTGAATATAGTACGTTTTTATGACGTTGGTTTTTATACAAATCACCGCAGTTCTGATTTGAAATTTGCACTCCATTGCATTTTAAAATAACATCCCACCAACACTACACCTAAACCTACCCGATACTGTTAACAAAAGCAAATGTGACATAAAAAGCATCCATAATTATGCCGTTTTAGCTCGTTTAGATCTCTCTGAGCTTTTAATTTCCAACCTTTTATTCAAAAACAGAAATGACCTCAGAACGTGCAAAAACAGGTTGCTCTTTTAACATCCCTGAGCTGTTAATGTAATAAAAAACAAATGGACTAACACATAAAACATACACATGTATGCTTTACATCTGCCAAATAGGGCTTTTTTTTTTTAAATAAATTGCACAAAAAGATGTATAATTTTGTTTAGCTTAAGATGACCAAGTGCAAAAAAAACCTTTAAAATATATTTATCAACAATAACCGATATGGACAAAGCACAGAATAAATACATGACAACAGATCAGTGTTAATTTTGACAGCAAATTTTGATTTAGTTTTAGTCATGGTCTTTTGGATTTTCACGTTCGCAATCGAAATGTATGCCACTGATAAGCATTGTAAATGCAGTATTACAGTACACATACCAATTAAACGCGCAGGTCTCCTCTCGTGCGTCCTCCTCACTGGATGAGGCAATATCACTTTTGTTTCGCTTTCAGATATCTATTTTATAGATGCCATCAGTGCTTTCATCTTTCTAGATATAATTACCAAAATCAAAGCAGTCCATAAACCTTAAATCCTCAAATCCGCGCGTCAACCTGATAGATCAGCCTCCTTACCTTGTCAAGTGGTCAAATTCTCGGTTTATGAATGGACGGTTTGGCTTGATTGACATTCGGGCATGATTTATATGCCATCGACCTGTCCTAAAATGTTAGCACGCTTTGATCGATTGTTTGGAGATCGCGTGTTTCTCCGTTCGAAGCACATTTCCTGTCCTTCACATTCGCGACAAAACAGTTGATTATTTATGAACGAAAGCGTGAAAAAACGTGAAAATGGTCTCATTTGAAAGAAAATATCCAAAGCTAAAAGATGATATAGTGTGACTGATTGAAGCAGCCCGTATCAAAAGTGCGGGGGTCAATTTCTGTCTTTTCAAAACTGCGGGGGTCCTGACAACGGCACGCCTGTTCAGAACAACGTTACGGGTCTCTCCGATGGTCTTTCCTCTACCTCCGTTCTGCTATTTATTTATTTATTTATTTTTGTTCCGATCTGCTTCTCGCTCAACCACGCGTTTTTATACTCAAACATCTCCGCGTCTCATCGAGAGGCGTAATAGTCGCGTGACACAACGAATCGATAATGAAATTCGTTGCCAACTCTTTTGATAATCGAATTTTATCGATTTTATCGATTCGTTGTTGCAGCCCTACTATTTTGATTAAAAACAGGTATGCTTAAGCATTCTGTCCTTTTTAGAGTCACATCTTATGACATACAGTAATGTCCTGTTTTTGGTTCGTTTACATATCTTGGTCCGTGTTGCATTCATATTTCAGCTCAACCCACAAGAGTTTGTTTAGAAACAGCGTTCACACTTATTCAAATGAAAAACATTAACAGAGCAATCGCACAGAGTTTTATTTAATCAAACCAAACCTGGCAAGTGTGAACACACTAGAGGTCTGCATGGGATGGATTTGTATGTCTATAAACTATTTTTTTTCCAATTTCCACACACAATGCTTCAGATCTACAGACTTGCGTGCGGTTATTGTTAGATAATTATATTTTTCGGAAGCCCACGAGTTGTTTGTTTCTCCCACTTCCCGTGCACACCTTCTGCACTCAGCGATTCAAAACTTGTCTCAAAATTCTGTTGCATCAGGTCCCGCAGATCTCGAGGTCATGCCGCAGGACTGCAGATATCCTTAGTCACAGTCTAGAGCCTTGCATAAGTAATTTAAATCCACTTTGCCTTGTCTTTTCATGGATAAGAAATCTAAATGCAAGAGCGAAAACAAAAGAGATGTGCAATATAGAGTTTGACAGAGACCCACACTGACTGGCACAGCACGCTCTGACCTATCACGCACACAGCAGCTGTTCATGTCCTGCGGTGGTACTAGGGATATGCAAAAATACACGTTTTCAAGATCAGCTAGTCGTGATGTTGTCTGCACAGCCAGCTGACCAATTAGCCTTAAGAAACACTGTATAATTAGGCTGTCATGTCCACCTGACAGTGATCAGACACATTTTTTAAGAAATGTATGGACGCTAAATGCAGTTCCATTGGCTAATGGGTGGATAAATCAACACATGCTAAATAATACAGAACCTTTAACTGCACAAACTATCTTAGCCATCACAAAACAACAGGCTAAGCTGTAAACACTGTTTACAGCAGCAATTTGAAGTCTGACAGTAATTGTCTTGGAATTTACTGTGGAAGACAGTGAATGTGTTACAAAATCATTACTCTAATGGCTGTAGCGGCGATGCTATAAAGAGGACGCGTTTAGAGACTTAATCTTTGTAATGTTGCAAATATAACAAGCTTCATTTCTTTTCTGAAATTCACAAACACAGTATGTGTTTTTCATGACATCTTCAGCAAAGGTTTTAGCATGGACCTGTGTATGGTGCTTGGTGAAATGTAATGTAAACCCATGAAAAAAACTATTATGAATCTTATTTTAAACAATAATTATCAATGCTGTTAACACAATATATATATCTATATAGTCCAACTAGTCAACTAATGACAAACTCTTTAGGAAATCTCACGAGAAAATAAAAAGCACACAATCTATTGCTGTTTTATATCTATTTATTCTACTTACGTCTTCTGCAAAATCACTGTGAATATATTGTGAACACATTGTCTACATGTTCAAAACTATGGTATTATTATGGTACCATGTCCTAAAAACTAAACCATTATTAACTTAAAAAAGTAAGTTACCTGGTTACCTTAAAATTTTGAGTTCACTGAAATAAAAAATTTGAGTTAATACAATGAAGGCGATTGATTTAATCAACAGAAACTCAAAATATTATGTTATCTGAGCCACATTTAATTATCAAATGAAAAAATGTTGTGATAACAAATCATGAAAATCATTTTTTACAGTGTGTCACATGGTCGCATTTTTCGTAAGTGTCTGAGCTACTGTGTTTTTCCTCTTCAATATTTATGTTGTTATTATTAACTAAAACTATCAAAATAAAGCTTAAGTAAACTAAAATATATTTAAATGAAAAACTTGATAACTAACTGGAATAAAATAAGTTTAAGTTGAAGTACTAAATTATAAAAAATAAATTAAAGCTATATAAAATTATTTTTAAAGGCAGCTATTAACTTTATTAACAACTTTTATTTTTATTAACTAATAAAAATAATAAAATCAATAAAATAAAACAAATAACAAAATTAAGTAAAATTAAAATATAAATATATAAAATAACACTGGTTTATGTCAGTGATATTCAGGTATTTTCTGTGTCGAGTGTTTGACAGATACAGACTTTGTTGATGCTCGGTTCAGACACACAGCTTGATGTTTCTGTTTATGACACAGTTCTCATAAGGAGCTTAGCACATACTGAAGAAGTCACACTCTTTCCTGGAAAATGGCCACAATTCCTGCACAAAACCAGGAATGAAAATGGGTCAGGGGTGAAAAAGGTGACATAACCCCTCTAGGGGGGTCCGGGGGCATGGTTCCCCGTAAGAAAATATTAAATATTCCATATTTTAAAGCATCAATCTGATTCATTTTAAGATACTTTTTTGCCAACCTGGGGAGAGCTGGAGAAACTTAACTTCAGCCATGAGTCAAAAATTATTATGGCCTCCTTACTAAGTATAGAGGGTATGCACGTGACGTCACCGTCGACCGTTACGACTGCGGTCACGCCCACTGAGTGGCAAAAGACTGAAGGGGCTCGCACACCGGACGCGAAGCTCAGCGCCTCGTCACGTCTTTAAAATCCGAACGCATTGTTTGCTATGAGTGTACACACACCGGCGGCGACATTCAGCGCCTGTCCGCGGCACCCAGCTACGACTCAGAACAAAAAATAAAACAATGTGTTCGTATTTGAAAGACGTGACGCGGCGCTGAGCTTCGCGTCCGGTGTGCGAGCCCCTTGAGTGGCAGCATTGGTTTTCAGCGTGAATGTCGTGAAAAACACGCAAAACACATCCAAAACGGGAAAGAGCTTTGTGACTGACTGTACAAATAGCTTTGAAACAAAACCTGATGTATATATTTAAAAACTGCAACGATTCAAACCAAAAATCAGATTTCTGCGAAACTCAAGTGTTCTGAGAAGAAACATGGCAAGCCGGAAGACTCTAAAGGGGCATCTCAATTTGTGCACTATTCTATACTGATACAATTTACTATTTAAGTGCAAGTAGTGTGTTCACGTGTATATAAGTTTGGAGCAGGAATAACTTCTAATCTGAACAACTGGTGGAATGGGTAGTGCTTGGGTATGTGTATTAGAGGCACTAAAATTAAACCCTACAGCCTTAAAGAGTCATAAAAATGGTCCAATTGGTAGATGGCAGTACAGAAACACTTATTGCTGTAATCAATCACATCATTACCTATGATCTGGAGATAATGTGATATGTAGATCACAGTCTCCTGCAGTAGTGAGTGTTGTGGTGCTGATTGGACAGCTCCTCACAGAGTAGAGACTGCAAAAACACTGCACATCACTCAGATATGAGTCTCAGTTGAAGAGACACACAGATATGATCTTAGAGTGTGCGTACGCTAAAATCCAAACCAACGTTCATATTTATTAAAATGGTTTTTGATGTGGAAAAGTGACTAGCGCTACGTCAGGTTCTAAGCAGACATACGCACTTTTTCTTGAGGCAGGTATTTGGAAATCTAAGCAATTCTTGTCACTCACCGTTCTCAAGTAAAGGATTTGGATGATGGCTGGTTACCTTTTATATGCTAATGACATTAAGTAGGCAGCATTTATAGAGCGGAGATCTGAAGCCATTCAATTTCAAGGTAATTTCTGATGTATACATTTCAAATCTGGAAGAGAGGTGTATGCATGTTTTTTGTGCAAACGTTTGTTCTCAAAATTACACGTACACACA
Source organism: Chanodichthys erythropterus (assembly GCF_024489055.1). Taxonomy (NCBI): domain Eukaryota; kingdom Metazoa; phylum Chordata; class Actinopteri; order Cypriniformes; family Xenocyprididae; genus Chanodichthys; species Chanodichthys erythropterus. The sequence continues at coordinate 4,073,906 of NC_090227.1, read as the reverse complement.
TTTGAGATCGTAAGATCAAATGTAGAATGGTTTCTAAGCAACATTTTATAAATGAGGCCCAAGGAGTCTGGCTGGGTTTCCCGATAACGTTGTCTCTTAGCGCACTATGAAGACTCTAAAGGTAGACCTTAACTAAAGATGTACCATTTCTAGGCGTGTTCCCCGAACTATCCCTTAGGAGGTTGCTTAAGGTATATCTTCTTAAGTGCGACGTTACCAGGTGCTGTCCATAGCGGCGGTGCTGAATTGGTTGATATCGATGGTTCGAGAATCGATTATTCACTCTATACAAGAGCTGCTTCACTGCATTATGTGAGAAATCAGTGTTCTTTATAAAAAGAAGCACTTCAGAAGTAGAAATTGCATTTATCAGGACTCATGGTATGTTATAAAAGTAATCCAAACTGCAAACTAAATCTATATTGTAATTTATCTATATTCTGGGGGCGTGGAGCCCCCATCAGTGTGAGTTTAAGACCGATATTTAGAACAAAGTTTTAATTCCATGCAGCTGACAGACATGTAGGTATCGTGTTTATATCGTTTGTTTCATTTTTTATTCAAAATATTCACAAACTTGTTAACTATATCATGAATTTTATGATATATTCCAATTGTAAAATATGTAGAAGTGAATGTGTTTTGTCGCGCGATGAGTTTGCACAACAATTCAGAGCTGTCAGATTTACAAAATCTTCCCCGAAATACATAAAAGTATGTGGCCCGTGAACTGAGAGAAGAATAGAGTAAACCTTATTGTTTCATACACAATGTGTATCTGATATGAATAAAACACTTTGTCAAAATTACATCAGTGTATGGAATTTGATTTTAACAAACTAAAAATGTATTTTTTATGCAGTAGCCTACTTAATTCAAATGTGTATTTAAATGTCTGAAACCTAAAATAAACCTGATGAGGTTAAAAACACTGAATTGTTGTGATACATGACAAGCGATGAGCGTCTGTCTCTGGATCAGCGCTAAAGCACATTTGAATTTAGCAGTGAATCTTTGCATTTTATTCTTTGCCATAATCCTAATCAAACACTGGGTGTATTACAGCTTCAGAATTATATTCGTATTGACTGACAACAGTGATAAGGTATAGCTAAGAGTGGTCCAGACCAACCTTACGGAAGCATGATTTACAGAAGTTATACTTAACTAAGAACGTTTTGGGAAACACGTACAGTATTAATGTTAAGGTAAAGCGTAGAGTTAAGAAGGTTTCGGGAAATCCAGCCCAGATTTCCATCTTGACTTCTTGTTTTCCAACGTGGCATCCTAACTGAAATGGAGCCATACAAGTGACTGTGTGTTACTTATTGTATTATTAGCTAAGCAAAATGCATAAAAAAAGTGATCAAAAGACCAGTTAGTTGGCTAAAATTTGGCTATTTTGAGGTCTGTCCATTTTTTTTTCACTGACATTATACTGGCCACCAGATATCTTTATTGGCATTGGCCATTGAATAACTTACAATATCATTCAAAAGTTTGGGTTTAGTAAGATTTTGTTTTGTTTTTTGAAAGAAATTAATACTTTTATTCAGCAAGGATGCATTAAATTCATCAACAGTGACAGTAAAGACATTTATAATGTTACAAAATGCTATTAATTTGCTGTTAATCAAATAATGATGAATAAAATGTATCAAGTAAAATATATTACTAAAATATCAGGCAGCACAACTGTTTTCAACATTGATAAAAATCTGAAATATTTCTTGAGCATCAAATCAGCATATTAGAATGATTTCTGAAGGATCATGTGACACTGAAGACTGGAGTAATGATGCTGAAAATTAATATATGATCACATGAATAAATGATATAATACAGTATTTCAAATTTTATTGTTTTTGCTGTTTTTTTGATCAAATACATGCAGCCTTGATGATCGAAAGAGACTTCTTTCAAAAACATTAAAAAATCTTACTGACTTCAAACTTTTGAACAGTATTGTATATCAGTGAACCACTATAGAAAACGCACAGCACACAAATATTGGGTGAAATATTCTGTTTTTAATAAGACTAGAATTTTTAATCAATATTTTCCAATACTGAATTAACTGCATTTATAGAAAGCATTTCTCTTGATTCATTTTGGATGATTTTTTTAGGGTGTTTGCAATGAAATCTGGCATTGTTTTCTCCATTTAAAACACATGCAATGCTGCTTTAGAAAATGGCCGTGGTATCTTCATATTTGATTCATTACCATTTAATGCAGTTCCAGGTCTTAAAAAAAACTTTTGCATGGACATATTGATTTATTCACAACATGTTTCATACATGTGACTCAGATGATCAATAGCAGCACATATGCTGCAGTCTGGGAGTGCATCGATCCTCAGAGACCACCTCCACTTTCACAAAAGGGTCTCATATATGAATGTAATTGTGATGTGGAACAAGCAATTTTTTTAAAACATGTACATTTCTGCAACTTTCTCTCCCTCTCTGTCTCTCTCTTTTGGACACACCCTGCGTAAGGGACCATTGTGGATTATTTTTAGAGCTGCATAGGTTGATCAGTGGCAGCCAATGAGAGGTGAGCATTCACTGTCAGCTGACCGGGTGACTGTCACACCAGTTCAGTGTCATAGTGAGGATGTGTGGTGGTATGCGGTAATCCCACCTTCTGTAAAACACACACACACACACACACACACACACACACACACACACACACACACACACACACACACACACACACACACACACACACACACACACACACACACACACACACACACACACACACACACACACACACACACACACACACACACACACACACACACACACACACACACAAACTGCTCTCTCTCTCTCTCGCTCAATAATCCTTATGGAAAATCCCCATGTGGAAGTGTACACACAGCTGAGTGGGGTAAAGGTGAAATAAGAACAAGAATATTTATTATTCTGCTAAACGGCCAATCAGTGGCAGCCCTGATTAGCATTTTCTGACCACATAAGACACAACATGATGTCGAAGCTCAGAAAACAGGTTCGTGAGAAAGCGATGGGGAGGACGGATGAAAGATGAGGCTTGTGAAGTCTGTCTGGCCTTTACAGCAGCTGTGTGGCATTTGCACATCTGTATGATCTCCAGCGTCTCAGAGAGCGAGAGATGAACTCCATGGCACTACAATCAGATCTCAGTAAACACTGAATTCATTGTAGCGCATGCTAAAAATCCAGACTGCTATTGCTACTTATAGGGATTTGAACTTACACTTCATGAATGATGCCTCAGCTGAAAACATATTATAGAAGACAAGAATATTAGCTCTTGCGGTGAGCAACTGCAAAGCAACACCCGAGGAACCACATAGCACTATAGCACAATATATTGGTACCATATTGATTATCAATCGATGATACATGTTTATATTTATGCAGCTGTTTAAAGGTTTGAGGTTTTTAAGATGTTTTTAAAAGAAGTCTCTTCTGCTCACCAAGGTTGCGTTTATTTGATCAAAAATACAGTAAATTTTTTTAAATATTATTATAAACAATAATATATGTTTTCTATTGTAATATATTTTAAAATGTAATTTATTCCTGTGATGTAAAGCTGAATTTTTCACATTCATTTTTCAGTGTCATATGATCCTTCAGAAATCTTCAGAATATTTTTTCAGGTCTCTTTGATGAACAAAGTCTATAAAACAGCAATTATGTGAAATATAAATCTATTATAAATGTCTTTAGGGTCACTTTTGATGAATTGAATAATTAAATTAAATTAAATAAAAGCACTTTTTCCCCCACTTTTTTAAAAGCACTTTTTTCCCTCAAAAATATCATACTGACACCAACTCAAAGCTTAGGGCCAAGCAATAACAAAAAAATAAAACCATCTCGAGATTAAAGTTGTTAAATTTTGAGAAAAAAGTCGAAATAAAATGTTGAGAATAAACTTGTTAAATTATGAGGAAAAAAAATAGTTAAATTTTGAGAAAAAAAGTCAAGATAAAATGTTGAGAATAAAGTCATTAAATTACAAGAAAAAAGCTGTTAAATTTTGAGAACAAATTCGTTAAATTATGAGAAAAATGTCGTTAATTTTCGAGAAAAAAGTCGAGATAAAACGTTGAGAATAAACTCCTTAAATCATGAGAATAAAGTCATTAAATTACGAGAACAAAGTCATTAAATTACGAGAAAAAACTCATTAAATTTCGAGAAAAAAGTCGAGATAAAACGTTGAGAATAAACTCCTTAAATCATGAGAATAAAGTCATTAAATTACGAGAAAAAAGTTGTTAAATTATGAGAACAAAATCGTAATTTAATGAATTTGTTCTCATAATTTAACGACTTTTTTCTCATAATTTAATTACTTTATTCTCAACATTTTATCTCGACTTTTTTCTCGAAATTTAATGAGTTTTTTCTCGTAATTTAACGACTTTTTTCTCGTAATTTAACGAGTTTATTCTCAACATTTTATTTTGACTTTTTTCTCAAAATTTAACGAGCTTTTTTCTCATAATTTAACAACTTTAATCTCGAGATGGTTTTATTTTTTTATTATTGCTTGGCCCTAATCCTTTTCCGTACAAAGCAAATCTCAAAATGACTGATTTTAGTTTTTAGTATTTGTTTTTAATTAAATTTAGACAAATTTATAGAATTTTAATGTTGATGATGAATCCCTATACAAAGGAACAAAGCAACCAGCTCTCATTGTCGCTTCCTTTGCCATTTGTTTCCAGATATACTGCATTTTAAATCTCAGTCCCCAGTCATTGTGGCATCTCCCGACGCTCAGTGTGATTCAGCCCTCTTCCTCTTCATCGCCTCCTCAGTGTCATTGTGTTTCCCTTCTCTCATCATTATCTATGTAAAGAGTTGAATTCGCTTACATTCACAAGGTCGTATAGAAACATGAACTTGTGAAAGAGGCAGTGCTTCGTCTAATACACAAACAGATGCTCTCTCTATAAAAGCTGTATATTTATACATGACAAAATTACCAATATACTGAGTAAATAATGACTGTGACAACTTAATTAACACTCATTTTTATCTCTCAAATAAAATAAAACATTTTTAAAAATCCACAAAAGATCCACAATGATTATTTTATGAGTAAGAATATCCCAAACTGATCGAGTAAGTGGCAGATATGAATCTTGTTTCTTGACAGGATGGTCAGTTTCCATAGAGACTAATGGGCCTGAAAACGCTGGAGTCACAGTCCCATGACAGACACTTCAAGGCCACATGCAGGGACCGATTAAGCCACAACAACAAGTGCCGGCGTGTGGTGACGGGTTATTCTGAGCTGATTTTTGTCACTCACTCAGCAGTGATAATGAACACACACACACACACACACACACACACACACACACACACACACACACACACACACACACACACACACACACACACACACACACACACACACAGTGTGAGCCAAAGAGTCTGTGACGTCGTGTTTCCTGTGATTATGCCACAGGTACATCATGTTCCCGAGTCTGTGTGCCACAAGTGGGTCTATGTGTGTGTGTAAAAATTGGCCAAACTGCACTGAATGTGAGAGGCACTCAAAAAAGATGCAGAATGTGCCCTCTGCTGGTGCACATGGGTAATACAAAAATAAAAGAAAATGGAAATGGCTAAAAGTGAACATTAAAATATTTTTTTCAATGCCAATGTTTATATTTAATCTACTGTATACTTATAAAAAGTACCACTTTGATCTGCACTGAGGAAATACAGTTAAAATTGTGTTTTTAGCAAAAAACCTTTATAATACATTTATTATGTATTGTCCCTGTACAAATATAAATATAAATGAATAAGACATTAAAAAATAATAATTGCTATTTATGCTATTTTTTTTTAAGATTCAATTCATTTTATTATGGAGGGTCAAATTATTCAGTTAAATTATTAAATAAATAATTAAATAAATAAATGGTTAAATACATAATTGAACTGGTAATTAAACTTTAAATCATTAAATAAAATATTGTCACCAAGTAAATTAATAATTTGTAATTACTTTGTGTTCATTTTTGCCATTATTTTTGAATAGATTTTTTTTTTAAAGCATTAGTTTGTTATTTTATTCTCACTTTCTAGTTAAAATGAGAAATCAATCCAAATATTATGATAAAAAAAAGAGTGCAAACAATGAAATAAAATCATTTATTTATTTTTTTGGTGAATAAATAATTAATTAAATAATTTTATGTTTTTTTTTTTTTTATTAACCATTTTATTTAATGGTTTATATAAAAAAAAAAAAAAACCTAATAATTAAATTTTTTAGTAATTTGGCCCGCCATATATTGTAAATTGTCCCTGAATAAATAAAATGAGACATACAAATTATACAGTGCTAAATTATTTAATATTAAATATTTAAAAATACACTTTTTTACGTGAGAACAAACCTCTTCCAGAAGTTAAAATGTGCTGCGTAACCAATGAGGTTCATTCTCGCGTTACACAGCACGTTTGAGCTTCCGGAAGAGGTTTGTTCTCATGCGTCTTTCAGGTTCGTAAAAGCCTAAATTAAATCTGTTCATCATAAAAAGTGATTAAGTCTCTTCAGAAAATTTGGACCAAACCGCTCAATTCATATGGATTAGTTTTACAATCTCTTTATGAAAGTTTCAGTTGCATAGCTGTCTATGGAGGGACAGAAAGCTCTCAGATTTCATCAAAAAGATCTTCATTTGTTTTCTTAAGATGAACAAAAGCCTTACGGGTGTGGAACGACATGAGGGTGAGTAATTAATGCCAGAATTGTCATTTTGGGGTGAACTAACCCTTTAATCAAAATTCACTAGAATTTTCAAAACAAAAAATGTTTATTATCTGACATAAGGGGGAATCATCTGGGAGTTCGGAATAATGTATGTGAGGCCGATAGTGAGCTCAGGAGGAGGTGGTTTGAGACACATACGTAAATGCATCTGGTAGCTCAGTCCACATATGTAATGTTTACAGGACTACATCAGCACCACAGTCCACACAGCGGATGAGCAATCACACAGATGGAGCAACTGCCAAACTTACTGCCACACGGGGGAAGAGAGCGTTTAACCAGTCTTTCACTGTGCAGCATTAGAATCATCAAGTAAATGAAGTTGGCAGTTGCATGTGTGTTGCTGTCCTGCCTACCTGCACAACCTCCGTACTATACCTCTTCTGTTTGACCTGCGGAACCAAAACAAATATTCTCACAGGCAGACAGAATCGGTGGGCGATAAGAACAGACATCTTTCCTTCAGTGTCTTTGCCGACCTCACTGAGAATGAATCACGGGAACAGAGCTGCGGTAGCACCCACATGTCCCTCGAGTCACAGGCAAGCAGAATAACCTCACATTCTCTTCTCTTACGTCACTAGTGTTCTCCTCTTGGCGTACAAATACACACTCACTCGCTCTGACTCATGTCACTGTGCTGCTCGGCGGATCTCAAGAGGCTTCCATCTTTTCCATTCACAACAATCCTCTCGCACCCTCTAATGCGGCCTGTTATGAGAGAGATTGAGTCAAGCTGCTTTCAGTGCGTCTAAGAGCGACTCCCTCGCTCTGCTCTCAGCTTGAAGTGTTTGTGAAGGGTTGAGCTGTGCCTGCCTCAGCCAAACATGATGTGGTTTTGCCAAGGGAAAGCGAGAGAGCTTGTATTCAGTTTAATATAGTTTAAGTTGAAATGACATGTACAACAAATTTGGTTATACAGTACTTACAAACTTTAGGATTAGTTCACTTCAGAATTAAAATTTACAGAATGATAATTTACTCACCCTCATGTCATCCAAGATGTTTATGTCTTTGTTTCTTCATTTAATCAAATGAAGGTTTTTGAGGAAAACATTCCAGGATTTCTCTCCATATAGTGGACTTCACTGAGGTTCAATGGGTTGAAGGTCCAAATGTCCGTTTCAGTGCAGCTTCACATGATCCCAGACAAGGAATAAAGCCTCGTACACACCGGGACGATTATCGCGTGCTTATCGCCAACGATTTTTTGAGACGTTTTTCGTGTTCATACCCAAGCGATCTTCACTGCCGATGCACCGAGTGAACATGCAAATTCACTCCCTGACAGTATATGGCGCTTGTGCTTAACAGTAGTGCAAATAAACAAATTTATGATAAAAGCGCCGATCTCATTGGTTGGCCAGTTTTTAAAGCGGCCTGTCAAACCAAAAAAAACAAAAAAAACAACCCAAGGCGTTTTTTAAAAAATGACGCTTTTACGCCTGGCGTTTTCCACGTCGGTGTGCACACTAACATTGGCGCCCTTTGTTTAGTCACGAGGCGTTAAACGTCAACGATAATCGTGCGTGATATTCGTTCCAGTGTGTACAGGCCTTAAGGGTCTTATCTAGTGAAACAATGGGTCATTTTCAAAAAAAAAATATATACGTTTTAACCAAAAATGCTCGTCTTGCACTGCTCTGCGATGCGCCACATTTTAAATAATCACATTGGAAAGGTCACGCATGATGTAGGCAGACATAAACATCTTGGATGACATGGGGGTGAGTAAATTATCAGGAAATTTTAATTCTGAAGTGAACTAATCCTGTAAGTTTTTAAGTTGAACTAGGTGGATTTTTTTTACAGTGAAGACAGAATGTGAATGATTCACAACAATCTGTGTCATCAATGTGTGGCATGAACAGGCAAAGTCAGACTATTAAAAATTAGGAATGCATCGAAAATGTCGAATACATCGAAAATGTATTTTCGATACATCAAAAAAATCTAACTTGACCCTCTGATGTCACATGGACTACTTTGATGATGTTTTTATTACCTTTCTGGACAGTCTACCGTACATACATTTTCAATGGAGGGACAGAAAGCTCTCGGACTAAATCTAAAATATCTTAAACTGTGTTCTGAAGATGAACGGAGGTCTTACGGGTTTGGAACGACATGAGGGTGAGTCATTAATGACATCATTTTCATTTTTGGGTGAACTAACCCTTTAAAGACACACTGAATATATAATCTTCAAGACTCCAGTGGTGATTTTACACCAGTTGCATAGCCTTCTACTAGATTAATATGAGCTCTATCAGACATAATGAATCTCTGGGCGACCCACAAATCACCGGTGTCAAATCCACTTACTCAGGATTCAACTAACTCTGAGTTCTGTTCCCAACTGAAATGGGATTTTATTACTATCACACTGCGTCTCAGAACCGACGTGACAGGAATTCGGCTGTGATAATGGGCAAAAGTGCAGACCACAGCAAAACTGATAATGACTAAGGAACAAGGTTATTATCCACAGTAATGAGAGAGAGCAAGATGTGCGCTCCATCAGAACACGGCTGACAAAAACATAATCTTGCACATTTTTTATTATTCTAAAATTGCTACAAAAAAAAAAAAAAAAAGAGATATGGTACAGTATTGTGGTACTGGAAAATATCAGGTATGCGTGAGCATTCTGTCCTTTCAGGGTCACATCTTGTGACATGGTGCACACCAAGGTTGGAAGGGCAGCGTTCACACTTATTCAAATGAACCGCACTAAAAGAGCAATCGCACCAAACCTGCCAAGTCTGGCCTTTTAATTGCTAAAAAAGCAGAAACTATCAATGGACAAAAGGCATGCAGTAGATTGTGTACAACAGGTTTTTCAACTTGTACAACATGTATCAAGTATGATACACTAGGCTTTATAGGGTTAAAAGAAGTAGAGGATGAGGTTCATCAAAATCCCACAGTTCTCAGCTCGGAGCTACTGGAGGACATTACAGGGACTGTGAGTAATAGGCAGGCGTCAGCAACCTTCACCAGAGAGAGCGATTCCGACTTCAGCTCTAACAAATGGCCCGACTGAAAACCACAAAGTCTTGGAAATCCCTCAATGACAGCAAACATAAATCTACCCAGAGAGGTGTAGAACACACACACACACACACACACACACACACACACACACACACACACACACACACACACACACGTTTGTTTTTGTGAATTGTGGGGACATTCCATAGGCGTAATGGTTTTTATACTGTACAAACTGTATTTTTTATTGCCCTTAAAGTCAGATCAACTATTTGTTTGTTTTGGACCGCATAATAACGGATGCCCTGCATCCAAACAGACAGTTAGCAAGTGGATAGTTAAGCTATAACACTTGCTTATGAGGTCTCTGGTCAGCCGTCTCCACTGGCTATCAAAGCTCACTCTACGAGGAGCGCAGTGACCTTACTGTCGGGGGTTTTCCTCAAATAAGTCTATGATACAGCAGGCTGGTCCTCTCCGCTCATGTTTTTGGAGATATTATGATCTTGACCTAGAAGCAGCTCCAGGTTCTCTTGTGCTTTCGTCTTAGTGTGCCACAGTTTCACACGGAAAGGCATTTTGGAAGTATGGTGTTTTGGCATATCCAAAACATCCCAAAACATCTTGGACACAGCGCGAGTTCCCTCAAAAGGGAATGTCTCAGGTTACGACTGTAACCACAGTTCCCTGAGAAGGGATTGGAGATGCTGTCACTCTGCCATACTCCCTGTAATCCTGATCGATTTGCTTCGGCAGTTGAAGCTAAAGACATTCTCTCCAGATGTGCTTTTATCCTTTCCTGGTTGTGAAGTCACCTGCCCATGACGTTCACTCTCACCATTGGACTTGTTGACATACGTGCATCAGACACAATCCAATGAGGCGTTCCCAAAGCGTCTTGGACGCAGCGTCTCCTTCCCTCCTCAGGGAACTATGGTTACAGTCGTAACCTGGCGATTTTAGTCGAACCCACCAGAGGACCGAGACTCATGTTCACTTGTTTGGTGTGCACCAAGATTCAGATGGCAGTGTTCACACTTATTCAAATGAACCAAACAGAGAAATCACACTAGAGTTTGTTTTAATTGAACCAAACCTGCCAAGTGTGAACACATTCTGAGGTCTTTGAGGTCGCTATCCTCAAATGTAGCGGGTTTACCATCATACATATGATACATTTCGTTTCAAATTTATGCTCCCATAAAGAGATGATCTCTCTCTGATATCTTAAAATAGTCTTGATAATTAATGACACATTATAATCTTTCCAATCACCAACCCAACACTTGTCAACATAGCACTATCATGCAATGGAATCTCAATGCAAACATTTACAAATGAAAAAAGAACCTGATTCTATCAAACATTTACCTACTTGTAAAGTAAAGTATTTGAATAAAACAACAGGCCATTTTAACACAGAACCATCAAGTTGATACACCTGCAAAGAACCGCTGAAGAAGGTGTAAATAGTATTTCTCTCACCTTGGTTAGGATTCCTGTTCTCATTATGTGAGGAAATTGAGTTTTTTCTAGAACAACGGCCATGCCGTAACGTGCTGGCTTCAGTTGCGATGTAGATTGTGAGGAGGAGGCATGGAGAGAGAGTGAGGGGATAGAGTTATGTAAATGGCAGAAGCGCTGTGGCTGTGAGTAATCTGAGGCTAATTCTGGACACGGCTGGGAGACACCATGATGGAGGGATCTGCACTCCTCTGCTGCTCTGTCCCTTCAGCTACAGAGCCTGTGGCTGATGTACTCATCCAGATTCACACACTTCACCTGGACTGACCCTCCTCAGCTCACAACACTCACATCCCTTCATACTCAGATCACTTGATGCATACAATATTGATTTATCTTCAACAAAAAGAGCAAAGCTGCATTCTGCTGTCTGTAAATAGTACTGTATGTGACTGAACTCAAATCAAGGTCATATTTCACCACAAAATAAAAGGAAATTTGGAGATATATTTATATATATGTTCTAGCCCCCCTTTTTATCTGAAATGTTCTGAAACTTATTCCAAAGCAACTTACATAATGCAAAAAAACATCAAGCACGCAAAACATGCACAAAGCACACACATTTGGATTTGTGCTGAATAAAAGAGGTATGTGAGCCCACGTTTATTTCTATAGTGCATTTTATAGTGTTTATAATGTTTGTAAACCATTACAGTTTTATTTACCAGTATTTTAAAATGTGACTTCTGTGAGACTATCCAACTTATCTGTGTTTTGTTTATCTAAACAATGCAGTTTTTCAAGAGTAATGTCTTTTTCTCTGTGCGATGATGCACATGATGAGTTCAAAACACAAAAGTTATTTGTGTCTCACAAAGAGAAATCACATGGACTACCAATCGCTGTTATACCTGATGATTTTGGAGTTAATTACTTAAAATAGTGGAAATTGCCTTTTTAAAGATTGTATCAATTACATCATTACACCAGTAGGTGGCGACAAGTGACTTAAAAAACGTATTTGTCATTGAATCATTCATTCACGCTAATTTATCCAGTAATGAAACAAGTGGAGTCTTTATGAGTGATTCATTGAATTGTTCATTCAAACCGAAAATATAAAATTATTTTTAAATGTTACTTATGCAAAATAGATTTTGGGATTCTCCATGAAGAAAATATTAATGCAAACTGAACTTAAACTGAAATTCCAAACTCTTCTACTCTTCCACAGTCAATTTCAAGATGTCCACAGCTATTTGATGTCAAGCTCTGAAGATCATTATCTGCTCCTGAAGAGCTCTGAGTGTAACTGAACGCTCAGATCAAAAGTGTTACGGAAGTGAGGTGAGGCCATGGTGCTGTAAAACAGATATGTCTTTCTTTATCCAGATCAGCACATTATCAGGCTACATTGCAAGGCAAAAACAAAAGAAACCCAAAACATGGTTTGTTCTTTTAAAATGATAGTTCACCCAAAAATTTTAATTAAAATATATATATTTCATCACTATACAGAAGAAAAGGCTAATGAATTTCATTACTGTCTAGGTGAAACAATCATGAAATTAAAGAAATATGCTTTCTAAGGTCTTTTTTCTTATGCATCTACACTATTATATGCAAAAAAGAAGCCAAAAATGTGGAGGTCAGCACCATGTAAAATACAATGTGAGACAGAAGAGAGCCGTCCTTTGCAGAGAGCCAAAGGCTCAGTTAAATCTTGTATTGACACGAGACAATGCGTTAAAGCCACACTTTTACACAGCTCCCATTGTGGTAGGTTGTATAGGCTTTTCTAAATCCAATGACATCGGCCAATGACATGAAACAAAAGAGATGGGCTGTGTCTCTTGCCACTGGTTAAACTGACATGTGGTGATGGTCAGACAACAGTCTTGACCACTCAGAACAGAGCAACACGTAAGGACAGAAAATTTGACCTCCAAATCAAAGTACAGATTGGTCACAACAACAAGCCAACACTGCATCACATCTCAAGCTATTGTTTTATGCTCCCCGTCATGAGTGGAGCCTTTTCAACCAAAAATAAAAATCCACAAAGAGCATCTAATGCGTATAACATAATTACTTCTTGAATGGCTTTGATGATGTGCCATACAACTTAGTCTTAACAGATGTACAATCTAAGAACATTTTGCTAATGTTCCCATTAGGTTATGAAAACACTACTTTGGAAACTTCGGAACGTTCAAAACTTTTAGTTTTTTAAATGTTTTAAAAATGTTTTTTGGTTATGTGAATGTTAAATGAACATTCCATTCTAGAATTTTGCAAACATAATGGGAATGCTATTTTTGAACATTCTTTGTATGTTCTGAAACATTTAAAAAAACAATAGACGACTATCCAACTAAAACATTTCAGAAAAAAAAAAAAAAAAAAAAAAAAAACACTTCATGAACAATGAATAAATAACATTTTTATGGAAGCTTGTTTCTTCCATGAAATAAAAAATAAAAAGGTAATTGCACATTTTTATCTCACAATTCCGACTTTTTTCTCAGAATTGTGTGATATAAAGTCAGAATTGCGAGTTAAAAAGTCAGAATTGCTTGATATAGTCAGAATTGTGTGATACAGAGTCAGAATTGCATGATTTAAAGGGATAGTTCACCAAAAAATGAAAATTTGATGTTTATCTGCTTACCCCCAGTGCATCCAAGATGTAGATGACTTTTTTTCTTCAGTCGAAGGCAAATTATGATTTTTAACTGCAACCGCTGCCGTCTGTCAGTCAAGTAATAGCAGTGATTGGGAACTTGAACAATAAGAGTCGAAAAAACTTCCATAGACAAATCCAAATTAAACCCTGCAGCTCGTGACGGCACATTGATGTCCTAAGACACTAAACGATCGGTTTGTGCGAGAAACCGAACAGTATTTATATAATTTTTACCTCTAATACACCACTATGTCCAACTTTGTTCAGCTTCCGGCTAGTGAGGTCTGATCGCGCTCTGACAACGGAAGTCTCGCGCTCATTGAAGTATATGGGCGAGACATCACTTCCGTCACCAGAACGCGTTTTTGACCTCACTAACAGGAAGCTGAACGAAGTTGGACATAGTGGTGTATTAGAGGTAAAAATTATATAAATAATGTTCGGTTTCTCGCACAAACTGATCGTTTCGTGTCTTAGGACATTAATGTGTCGTCACGAGCCGCGGGTTTTAATTTTGATTTGTCTAAGCAAGTTTTATTTACTGTTATAGTTGAAGTTCCCATCTACTGCTATTATTTGACTGACAGACGGCAGCGGTTGCAGTTAAAAATCATAATTTGCGTTCGACTGAAGAAAAAAAGTCACCTACTGTACATCTTGGATGCACTGGGGGTAAGCAGATAAACATCATTTTCATTTTTGGGTGAACTATCAGAATTGCATTATAAAGTCAGAATTGTGTGATATAAAGTCAAAATTGTGATTTATAAAGTCAGAATTGCATGATTTAAAGTCAGAATTGAGAATTATAAAGTCAGAATTGTGTTATATAAAGTCAGAATTGCAACTTTATATCTCAATTCAGACTTTATAACACGCAATTCTGACTTTGTAACTCACAATTCTGACTTTATAATGCAATTCTGACTTTATATCACGCAATTGCAAGTTTAAATCTCATCATTCTGAGAAAAAAAGTCAGAATTGTGAGATGCAAACTCGCAATTACCTTTTTAATTTTTTTTATTTAGTGGCGGAAACAAGCTTCCATACATTTTTGTGCTAATGCTTTTAGAATATTTTTAAAGATCTGATAACTCTAACGAACATTCTATTAACATTACTGGAAGAACGTTTGTACACAACATTGAGCAAACCTTGTCA
Source organism: Chanodichthys erythropterus (assembly GCF_024489055.1). Lineage (NCBI taxonomy): Eukaryota > Metazoa > Chordata > Actinopteri > Cypriniformes > Xenocyprididae > Chanodichthys > Chanodichthys erythropterus. The sequence continues at coordinate 4,058,788 of NC_090227.1, read as the reverse complement.
AAACGTTCTAAGGACAATCACTGTTAGCTGAGTTATGGCCGTGAAAGGCGACTCATGTGAAAGGGCCTTTATAGCTACTATTAGTTTCAAAAACGTCAGTTTAAGTCCTACTTTATGCCTCAGGCAGGTTCTTTAAGCCTTTATACGTTTTTTGAAGTACTTCTTAATGCATCTTTATATTCAACCGCAGAGAGATACAAGAAAGCATACCGTGTCACGCAGCACTTCTCTACAGTAAAAAAACTTCAGTAAGAAAACTTTGTTCGGAAACAATTTTAGAAGTGCAGTTGTCATGAATAAAAAAAAAATTTCAGCTTTTTCAGCATTGATGCACAACACAGCACAACAGATGCAACTGTACTGACAAAACTGTTTAAAACATCTCTGCTGACAGATCTAATCTGTGTTTGGCCTTTACTTACCTTCTTTTCCTGGACAATTATGGATTGTTATCTCTTATCCCACAACTACAGGTCAGATGTTTGGCCTTCGATATATTTCTTATTTGGAGGTCAAATAAAGAAATCAAGAGAAAGCGAAATGGCTGAAGCCCCAAACAGCCTGGTTTGAGCACGGCAGTCTGTTTGTTCCCAGGCATTGTGATCGGAGCTGTTTGTCCAATAAAAAAGGCAAACAATGACATTCCGTAGCTTGCAACTGTATTCAGGGCTCAACTTCACAAAAGTACAGCAGGGCTCTGAGATATCTCACCTCAAACAAAACAGAGGTTTGCAGAGATATGTGGATCAAGATTACTATATCTACCACACACACATGCACACACACACACACACACACACACACACACACACACACACACACACACACACACACACACACACACACACACACACACACACACACACGACACACACGTTTGTTTTTGTGAATTGTGGGGACATTCCATAGGCGTAAAGGTTTTTATACTGTACAAACCGTATTTTCTATCCCCCTTCACTACCCCTACCCCTAAACCTACCCATCACAGGAAATTGTGCACATTTTTACTTTCTCAAAAAAACTCATTCTGTATGATTTATAAGGATTTATGCCTTTTGAAAAATGGGGACATGGGGTAATGTCGTCATAAGTCACCCTCTCCTTGTAATACCTATGTCATACCTATGTCGTTATACAAATTTGTGTCCTTATATGTCACAAAAACGCACACACACACACACACATTCATTCAAGTACAAAAGGATGTCTGGTGCTGATGTGGTCTTGATTCTTACCTACACTTGTCTGCTCCGCTGTCAGCCCTGTGAAAAAATCAGCAGAGTGTTAGTCAGTTTAAGATGCATGTTAAGGCAGGAATACAATACACAACTTTTGACCATTTTTGTGCCTCAAATTGCAGTCCAGTAGTGGCTGAAAATCAGAGTCAGTCTGCATTCTTTGGGCAGTCAGAGTTGACAGATTTCACAGAAAATCGCATGATGTATGATGGTCACAGACCCACAGATTTTTAGACTCCATCCAGTTGGAGGTGATTAAGCATGTTTGATATTTTGAGGCGATTTTACACATATTATTTTAATTTGGCATACATCTCCTTACAACGAGGCACGTTGTAAGTGTGAGTTTGTTGTGTTTGGAAGTTTGTTAGCGTGTGATCCTCAGTCTTCAGTGTGTGCTTCCCAGATTTTCCCTGTAACCACTTACAAAGTCGGCAAGTGTATGATTCCTAGTGATTTAAAATGTGTTCAGGTTTTAAAAGCTGTGTAGTGTATTCCTTTAGTGTGTTTAATCTTGACAAAGGGACAAAAGTGTCCCCAAAAAAATATTTGGACACTAAATGCACACTTTAAAGGATTAGTTCACTTCAAATATTAAAATGTCCTGATAATTTACTCACCCCCATGTCATCCAAGATGCTCATGTCTTTCTTTCTTTATAGAAATTAAGGAAAACATTTGAGGAAAACTTTCCAGGATTTTTCTCCATATAGTGGACTTCAATGGCTACCAACGTATTGAAGGTCCAAACTGCAGTTTCAGTGCAGCTTCAAAGTTCTCTACACAATCCCAGGCGAGGAATAAGGGTCTTGTCTAGTGAAACAATTGGTCAAAATAAAAATTATATACTTTTTAACTCGTCTTGCAGTGCTCTGCAATGCGCCACGCATTACGTAATTACGTTGGAAAGGTAACTCCATCTCATTTTCTCCTCCAACTTCAAAATCATCTAACATCATTGTTTTACTTAGTTTTTTTGGAAAGGGTGTTTGCACATTCACTTTGTAAACACTGGTTCAGTACTTCTGCCTACGTCATGCGTGACCTTTCCAACATGATTACGTAATGCATGGCACATTGCAGAGCAGTGCAAGACAAGCATTTGTGGTTAAAAAGTATTTTTATTTGTGATCAATCGTTTCGTTAGTTAAGACTCTTATTCCTCGTCTGGGATCATATAGAGCCCTTTGAAGCTGCAGTTTGGACCTTCAACCCATTGGTAACTGTTGAAGTCCACTATATGGAGAAAAATCCTGGAATGTTTTCCACAAAAACCTTCATTTCTTTTCAACTGAAGAAAGAAAGACATGAACATCTTGGATGACATGGGGGTGAGTATATTATCAGGAAATTTTAATTCTGAAGTGAACTGACCCTTTAAAAGGCAAAAGCATCTTTACATAAAATAACAATTTATTAAAACAAGTATTTTGTTTGTTTCATTTTTTAAGTAAATGTTTGGGCAACTCTTTAAAATAAGGTTCAATTTGTTAACATTAGTTAATTAATTAGGAATCATGAAACAACAATGAATGAAAACTGTGCTTTTATCATCATCAGCTCAAGCTTGGCTGTTCAATACATTTTTATGCTTTTCATGTTTGTTAAAGCCGTTGAGTGGAACATCAGTGAAAGCATTATGTAATGATTCCTCTTTGTCCCTGAGCTTTTAGGAGTTCTGATTGGCTGAGCACCTCTGCACAAATCAGTTCATTTATTAAAACTGACCTTAATTATTGACGTTTCTGATAAGTACAGACACAGGACACACAGTGTATGTACCTGTCCTCACGGATGGAGGGAGTCAGGAAGCGGCTGGAATCGTCGTCATGGCTACTCTGCTGGCTGCTCTGTTGACTACTCTGCTGACTGCTGGAAAAGAGTCATATTGATGCATGTCAATCAACCTGCCGTGACAACATGCAACACGTGTAACTGAACTACTGTTCTAAATGTTGTGTTTGAAAGAAATCTCTTATGCTCACCAAGGCTGCATTTATTTGACAAATAAATTGTGAAATATTATTACAATTTAAAATAATAGTTTTCTCATTTAATATATTTTAAAATATAATTTATTCCTGTTATTAAAGCTGAATTTTCAGCATCATTACTCCAGTCTTTCATGTCACATGATCCTTCAGAAATCATTCTAATATGTTGATTTACTGCTCAAGAAACATTTCCTAATATCAGTGTTGCTGCTTAGTATATTTGTGGAAACCATGATGCATTTGGTTTGTTTTTTTTGGTTTTTTTAGGATTCTTTGATGAATAGAACAGCATTTATTTGACACACACACACACACACACACACACACACACACATATATATATATTACTGACTCCAAACTTTAAAAACTTTCCAACAGCAAAAAATAAGTTTTCATGACTAAAATTTTAAATAAAAATTATAATAATTTGGAACATGTTCTATGAAATGGCTATAAAATCTAACTTGACTTATTGACAATGGTAATTTGCATGTGGCATTTTCTCTATGAAAAATGTATCCCTATGATTTCACCACAAGAGGGAGCAGTCACACTCAGCAACAGCACAAAATCTCAGAAATAAACGAACAGTTTCATGTGGCGTTTAACAATTGCTGACTACTGAAAATCACTAGCAGTGCTTCAAAGCATTTATTATGCTTTATCAGAAACTACTTAAACACTAGAGTAAGGAGCATTTCATTTCAATTTCAAGCTATTTAGATTAAATATGTCCAGTGAATATTTGTAATTGTTCATCCTCATTGTCAGTGCTTTCAGCTCACCAGTTCAAGTTTTCAAGTCGTAATTTGCCTACAATAATATTGTTCCCTCTCCTTTGATTTGAAATAAAACAGATCCATTTGCATTAAAGGGTTAGTTCACCCAAAAATGAAAATAATGTTATTAATTGCTCACCCTCATGTCGTTCTACACCCATAAGACCTTTGTTCATCTTCTGAACACAAATGAAGATATTTTGATTAAATCCGATGGCTCAGTGAGGCCCATTGCCAGCAATGACATTGTAACTCTCAAGATCCATAAAGCTACTAAAAACACATTTGAAACAGTTCATTTGAGTTCAGTGGTTCAACCTTAATATTATAAAGCGACGAGAATACTTTCGGTGTGAAAATAACGTCTTTTCAACAATATCTATATGGGCTGATTTCAAAACACCGCTTCGGAGCTTTACGAATCGGATCAGTGATTCAGAGCACCAAAGTCATTGACTGATTGACTGATTTCAGCAATTTAGCTGTTTGATAGGAGATCCGAATCACTGATCCTATTCGTAAAGCTCTGAAGTTTTGAAATCAGCCCATCATTATATTGTTTAAAGTCGTTATTTTGTTTTTTTTGGCACACAAAAAGTATTCTCATTGCTTTTTAATATTAAGGTAGAACCACTGTACTCACATAAACTGATTTAAATGTGTTTTTAAATGTGTTTTGCTGGCTATAGAGGCCTCGCTAAGACATCGGATTTCATCAACAATATCTTAATTTGTGTTCCGAAGATGAATGAAGGTCTTACGGGTGTAAAACGACATGAGGGTGAGTAATAAATGACATTATACATTTCTGGGTGAACTAACCCTTTAAATATAATTAAACCAGCTTCATTTAACATCTTTTTTTCTGTCAGTGTTTCAGCTATCAGGTTTTAAAGTAATGGTTTCTCTTTCAGCCATGACTACTGCATCCTTAGTGAATCCTTAAAGTGTCCCTATTCTGTTATCTTAAATGTTCTTAATTTTGTTTTGGAGTCTCCTACAATAGGTTTACATGCAGCCAAGGCCAAAATACACTTTAATCATAATAATATACATTGCAGCATCAGCTCCCACAGTGTCTGAAACAGTTTGATCAAGGATTCAGTCTCTCACGAAACCCCTCCTTTCCGAGAGCCTGCTCTGCTCTGATTGGTCAGACGGCCCAGTCTGTTGTGATTGGTCATCCTTGCTTTCAGTGCTTAAAACAGCATCTTGTCATAAACACAAACCAACTCTTTCAGGCCTCAGCCACAGCTACAGTGTCTCGGGGTCAAAGTAGACATTATTCACAGGCAGCCAATAAGCCATAGGCTGGCATTATGCAAATCTGTCACAAACCAATGTAGGACTGGAAATACTGACGATTCGTTTCAGGCAGTTCAGAATCGGTTCTTTCCTTTAGAAGACAATAACTCCATTTCCCTGCACTTTAATTTTTGAAACTCTGAAGCAGACCTTTTACATTCACAGACAGCTATATTACACACTACTTGAAAGGTAACAGCCCGGAAAACATAATAGGGGCACTTTAATTTTTAACTTGGATAAAAGTACTACTAAAGGAAAAAGTTAAATCTTTAATACATGGATATTGTGATGGAATTTGCAGCATTTGCTCCAGTATGAAGCACAAAAAAACAAAAACAAAATCCTATTCAGCATGCTGGATCTCCTCGTTCCATCAGCTCCAGGGATTTATTGTAGAGCGATACGCTCAGGTGCGTGCAGGTATTTGCCTGTGGTGACTACGGGCCACGCACACCCACAGGAAAGCTCATATCTGCAATTCAAACTAAGCATGCAAATCTCTCATTTATGGTCAGTTGTTCTGACAGCACTTGACCTGTGCGGGCTCCTCTTGTTTGCTTTAAACACTGCTGATTTAGCCTCTGCCGGAGTGTGAGTTTATGCACACATGCCTGAGGGGCCGGACTGTTCTCAGAATGGGCCTTGCGTATAACTTCCCCACTAACTAGAGAGAATTGAAGCTCAACAACATCGGCCTAGAACGCTCCTGAATCATTCATGACAGTTGCCCGTCTGACGCTTTGTGTGTGTTTTAACTGCTGCTGAAACAAAACCCCAGTGCTTTCAGGCGAACTGCCCAGACTGACATCAGACTAGGAACCCGCTGCTCGTTCAACTGGCGGGCCAAGAGCAAAATTCAGCCCGTTTGAAATTTTAAGTAGTCTGATGATGAATATGTTTTATACATACATTATATACTCGAAAAAATTTATAAATCCTGCACACTACTTAAACTTGCATCCTTTTATTAGCTTAGCAAAGTTTTCATCAATTGATCATTCTCAGGCTTACAAAACATGCAAACGTATCATTACATTTTAGAATAATTTAACATGATTTTGAATTAATAAGAAGTTCAAATACACATTAAAAATTATCCATAATTGTACACCCAAATGAACAATAACACTAATTCAAAATATTTTTGAACTCTAAAAAATGCTGGGTTAAAAACAACCCAAGTTGGGTTGAAAATGGACAAACCCAGCGATTGGGTTGTTTTAACCCAACTGTTGGGTTAAATGTTTGCCCAACCTGCTGGGTAGTTTTATTTAACTCAACTATTGTTTGAAAATGACTATATAGCTGACTTAAAATTAATCTAAAATGAAATTAAAATGTTAATGTATTAAACATATTAATAAATGTTAATTTTCAAGATATTTTGGGTTCATTTTAAGTAAGCAATACTGTCATTTTTAAACAATAGTTGAGTTAAGTAAAACTACCCAGCAGGTTGGGCAAACATTTAACCCAACTGCTGGGTTAAAACAACCCAATCGCTGGGTTTGTCCATTTTCAACATTTACCGTTCAAGATGGCCGCAAATGCAGGTGTTTGCGCACAACGCCTTGCAACAACGCCTAGCAACAAAGCCTAAAATCAAAGAAATACGCCTTTAAACTTTGTTTAAGGTGTTACTGCACTATCAATAAGGCTATTATTCAAAATAAATAAATAAATCGATTGTTTAATAATGCCGAGAAAAGTGGGACAGAAAGGACACCATCTGTCAGCTACCACGCCGCCACCAAAGAACATCAGCTCGGATGAGGAGGGCGCCGATGGCGCCAGAGAAACCTCGGAAATTTTGAAGAAACTTGAACAATTTCGCGCTGAAACAGCAGGAAATTTCAACGAGCTAAAACAGGAGGTGAGCGACATAAATGGACACTTTGGACAGTTAAAAATAAGAATGGATGATGCCGAAGAAAGGATTGCACTTAACGAAGACCGTGAAATGGAGTTAACCAAAGTGCTTTTCCACATGATGTGCAAGCAAAAGCAACTCGAGGATAAATGTGAGGATTTGGAAAGCCGTGCTCGGCGAAAAAACGTGAGAATTTATCTGGTACCGGAGAAGACAGAAGGAAATGATATGAATGCTTTTCTTGAAACACTTTTCCGTGATAAACTTAATATTCAGGAAGAGATTCATATTGAAAGAGCGCATCGTGCAACAGGTGTCTTCGCGGGCCGCAAAGAACAAGCTAGGTCCATAATTGTTCGTTTTCGAAGTTACAAGGAGAAACAAAGAGTGTTACAGGCCGCATGGTCCAAGAAGGACATCAGGATCAATGATCGAAGGATTTATTTTGATGAAGATTTCACAGCTGATGTTTATAGAGAACGTACAATGTACAGAAGCGTGAGGAAGCAACTTCAAGAACGAAATATTAAGTCACGTATATTGTTCCCTGCAAAACTCAAATTGTACTTGCAAGATGGAAAAACAAAAATCTTTGCTACTCCTCGGGAAGCAGCCGATGGATTACAGGAGTTTGGAGTAACAATGGAAGCTTCGCAAAGGGAGCCGGACTGGGAGACAGCTCTGCGGGCGGCAGGCTGGCATTCTCCCCGCAGTAGGAGCAGACGCGTTCCCTTTGGTGAGGTAATAGCCAGCGTTACAATTCTCCGTCAGTCTTTGGACAACTATGGAATGGATAAGACAAAGGACAAATAAGGTATGTGGAGAATAACGTTGTGACAAGGAAAATAGGGTCGAAAGGCCCACAGACAACATAAACAAACTTTAAATGGCCGCGTGTGAACAAACACTCACAACATGGACTGAAAATGAATGTCAATTTTATGATTATGAGCATGAATTGGACCCTGTGGCAAATTTACATCAATATATAAATGATACGTGTAAATATTATACGGACGCTGAATTTAAAAATAATATTAAAATGAATGGTACATTTTCATTGATTCATTTCAACTGTAGGAGTCTGTATTCAAATTTTGGTAAAATACTTGATTATTTAAAATCATTTGAAAACAGATTCACTGTTATAGCTTTGTCTGAGACCTGGTTAACTGAGGATAAAGGGGCTGAATTTCATTTTGAGGGTTATGAATTGTACTATGTTAACAGAAATAATCGAAAAGGAGGTGGAGTGGTACTATATGTTTGTAGTGATTTGAAATGCAAAGTAATTGAGCGAATGACTACTGTAGTCGAAGATTTAATGGAATGCCTAACAGTTGAGATTGAAATGGAGAAGCAAAGAAATATTGTAGTTACATGTGTGTATCGAACTCCGGGATCTAGTGTAAAAACATTTACAGAGAATTTGGAACAATTATTAGTTGGGATGAATGTTAATAAAATGTCTATATTTTGTGGTGATTTTAACATTAACCTGTTAAATGTATCACGTCATATGAGCAGTTCAAATTTCTTGGATGTAATGTACAGTAGAGGCTTTCATCCTGTAATTACTAGGCCTAGTCGAATAACTTCAGATTGTGCAACATTAATAGATAATATTTTCATAAATGTAGTAAACACCTTTAAAAGTGGTCTATTGATAAATGATATAACAGATCATTTGCCAATATTTATATCTCATTGTTGTGAAGTTAACAATAAGACGCAGAAACAAAGTAAAGTTATTCGGGTAAGAACTGAGGAGATGATAAATAAGTTCAGGTATGATTTATTGAAGGATGATTGGGTTAATGTCTATAAAACTGATAACGTGAATAAGGCCTATGAAGAATTTTTGCATAGATATTTATTGTTGTATAATAAAAATTGCCCAACAAAAATATTGGGGGACAGAGCAAGGTCTGACAAGAAACCTTGGATAACAAAAGGCATTCTAAAAGCCTGTAAAAAGAAAAACAAACTTTATATGAATTTTATAAAATATAGAACAATATATGCGGAAAGACAATATAAGGTTTATAAAAATAAGCTAACAAGTATAATGAGACGGGCAAAAAAAGATTATTATACCAACATGTTACAAGAAAACAAAAATAATATTAAAGGAATGTGGAAAGTGTTGCGGAATGTTATGGGGAATAAAGTGATTAGTAGTTGCCCACAGTATTTAATAAATGAACAGAATAAAGAAATCCGAGCAGAAGAAATGGCAGATGAATTTAACTCTTTTTTTGTCAATATTGGGCCAAATCTTGTCAAACCTACCCTTTCATATAATGGAGAGACAAATTGGAAAGGTGAAAGCAAAGTTGTACAGTCCTTGTATCTTGGAGAAGTTAGTGAGACAGAAGTAATTAGTATTGTGTCTAAGGTTAAAAGTAAAAAATCATGTGATAATGACAGTCTAGACATGTTTATTGTCAAGAAAACTATAGACTGTATTAGCAAACCGTTAACATATATAATTAATCTTTCATTTAATACTGGAGTTTTTCCTGATCAAATGAAGGTGGCTAAGGTTATTCCATTGTTTAAGTCTGGAGATAGGTATAGTCTCACTAACTATAGGCCTATATCTTTGCTTTCTCAATTTTCCAAAATATTGGAGAAAATTTTTGTTATAAGACTAGATTTGTTCCTTGAGAAACATTCATTGTTATCTGATAGTCAGTATGGTTTCCGGAATAACCGTTCAACTGCCTTAGCTTTGATGAAAATTATAGAGGACATTACATCAGAATTGGAAAATAAAAATTTTACTGTTGGTGTCTTTATTGACATTAAAAAGGCCTTTGATACCATTGACCATGGTATCTTAATATCTAAGTTACAGGCATATGGCATCAGGGGTATAGTATTAAAATGGTTGACTAGTTATTTAGAAAATAGGGAACAGTATGTTTATTATGCAGGACATGTATCTAAATGTAAAAAAAATATTTGTGGGGTTCCACAAGGTTCTGTATTAGGGCCAAAACTTTTATTTTATACATCAATGATCTTTGTGAAGTGTCAAAAATATTACGTTTTGTTCTTTTTGCAGATGACACAAATTTCTTTAGTTCTGGAAGAAATTTAAAAATACTATTGACCACAATTCAAAGAGAAATGGTCCTACTTCAAAAATGGTTCAAGAATAATAAACTTTCATTAAATTTAAGTAAAACAAAGTTTATGCTGTTTACAAATAATAAATGTACCGAAAAAATCAATCTGAGCTTAAATGGAACTAATATTGAAAGAGTTTATGAATTTAGGTTTTTGGGTGTTATTATAGATGAGAAATTAAAATGGAAGCCACACATTTCTTATGTAAAAAAGAAAGTTTGTAAAAACCTTTTTGTCATGAGCACAATTAAGGATATGGTAAACTACACTGCAATGCGAACTTTTGTATTGTTCATTAATTTTACCTTATTTTTTGTACTGTTTGGAAGTGTGGGGTAACTCATGTGTCACAAATTTAATGCCTCTAATTATTTTACAAAAAAGAGCCATAAGAATTATACATAGAGCTTTTCCAAAGGAACACACTTCTGAACTTTTTTGAAATCAGGACTATTAAAATTGAAAGATTTGGTTGTTCTGCAAACGTTATTAATAATGCATAAAGCAAGACATAGCCTGTTACCATGTGGCCTGCAAAGTCTTTTTATTAAAAGCGAAAGCAGTAGGAGAGTATATGATTTCAAACAGCCGTTAGTTAGAACTACTTTAAAACAAATGTGTATTTCTGTTGCAGGTGTAAAACATTGGAACTCCTTGGAAGCAGATTTAAAAAAATGTTCAAACATTATTCAATTTAAGAATAAATGCAAACAAAAAATGGTGAAATTTTATGTAAATGTTTGATTGTGTATATGATTGTGTAAATTAGGCTATTGTAAATGATTGTGTACATGATTGTGTAAATTAGGCTATTGTAATTTGATTTTGCCATCTATATTTCTGTTACTTTCTTTGAAATAAGACTGGGGTAGGTTAAATAAGAATATTGTTCTTCATCCTACTCCTGAGTTTGCACTGTAAATTTACAGTATGTAATTATTTTGTTAAATTGTTGTTGTTGTTTTTTGAGTAATTTGTGCAAGCGCAAATAAATAAATAAATAAATAAATAAATAAAACCCAACTTGGGTTGTTTTTAACCCAGCATTTTTTAGAGTGTGTGTTTGTGTGCTTTCTTTTGTATTAATTGTAACAAGAATTTGAATTCTATATTGGCTGTGTAATCGGAGGTGTGGCCTTCGTTAGTATTATCATCTGTGAATATTTTTAATAAGTTGTTTTTAAATTTGCGTATTTTGTAAGCTTGAGGAAGATTGATTGACCTAATACAATTTTGTAAGGATGCAAGTTTGAATAGTGTGCAAGATTTATACATTTTTTATGCACATACAATTGCTTTTGGTGTGCGAGGCACTATATTTTTTATACATGCACTATAAATTGCTGTACTGTAAGACTCTGCAGGGAACGTGTGATTTAATTGTCAATCATTCTGTTTTTAAATCAATGTCACCTCCTGCAGTTTCATCATGCCATTCTCTAAGGTAAAAAATGAAAAACTACACAATGAAAACTGTCAGTTCTGGCTAAAACGGAATGACGAGTATCATTATGCCATAAGCCTGTAGCCGTAGTAAAATCGCACAGTGAAGAGGTAATATGTCAATGAAAAGCTGTTGAATCCAAAATGTTTGTGATTGGATTAGGTTTGCCAGTCAGAAGCACAAGTGAGCAGACTATATTTGGCATTCGTAGTGTAAACACCAATCTGTCCATTTGTGTCCTGGGCAAGATCAAAGTTCGCCTACTCAACTGTCAATCAACCACTGTACTAAAACAAGAGTTTTAAGCTTTGCCGTTTACATGCTTTAAGAGAAAATGCATACATTTTGGAAAAGAGCATATAAAAAAGCACATAACGCTAACTCACTAACCCTTACCCAGTAATGATGATGATGGATGAATGTTACTTCAACTGAAAGCGAAATAGCCGAGACAGTGAATTTTTCTGATAACAGAACAATGAGCTTTCCTGTTGAGTGGAAGCCATCTCTCCATCACAGCTTCCTCTGTCAGCACTGCTGAATTAGTTAAAGCAAACCTGGGAACACAGATTTAAGCTTCTTTCTTAATCAAAAAGCCCTCATTTAAAGACTTGCCAAAGCAAGTCTGCAATCACCTAAAAATATGCACAAGCTTGCTCAATCACATGATCAACTGTAGGCTTTTAGATTAATAATAATAATAACTAGAATGTACATTTCCTGAAGAAAATGTGAATGGTGCTTGCAGTGGCAAACCACCGGACTCGGTTGCTAGGGTGCTGTAATTGGTTGCTAGGGCGTGGCTATGAAGTTGCTGTGTCACTACTTATTGGCTGGCCGAATCAAAAGAGCCCAGCCCCAAGTCTCTACGAACTTCTGATCCAAAGATATGATCTCACAGATTTGGACCCCATGTTAAGTCTATGGGAGTTTTTTCAGCCGTTTTTTTTGTACGCTGTGCGAACATCGTACACCCGATCGCTTAGAAAAGTCATAGCACACCTCTCCTCAATAAGCCGGTCGATTTGACACCTCATTCGTGGGTCTACTACAAACGGTGCGGGACGAGTTACGCGCCAAAGTTTTGTTCAGGTGAATAGTAATTACAATACTAGAATGTACATTTCCTGAAGAAAATGTGAATGGTGCTTGCAGTGGCAAAACTCGGCACTCTTGATTAGCATGATGCTAACATAATTACCGTCCTGCTAGGATGTTTTTAGCAAAATCTTAACATGATTAGCATGTTCTTAGCATGATGCTTAACACCCTAAGCATGCTGTAGCATGTTTTAAACAAAATGCTAGTCATGTTAGCATAATCTTGCTAGCAAAATGCTAACATGATTAGCATAATACTAGCATGATGCTAGCATGATTACCATGTTCTTTAGCATTATTTTAACAAGATGCTAATCATGTTAGCATTATGTTAACAACATGCTAACATGATTAGCATGTTCTAGCATGATGCTAACACCCTTAGCATGCTTGTTAGCATGTTTTAAACAAGATCTTAATCATGTTAGCATAATGCTAGCAAACATGCTAACATGATTAGCATAATGCTAGCATGATCTTAGCATGATTACCATGTTCTTGGCATGATTTTAACAAGATGCTAATCATGTTAGCATAATCTTTAACAACATCTAACATCATTAGCATAATGCTAGCATGATGCTAGCATGATTACCATGTTGTTAGCATGTATTTAACAAGATCTTAACATGATTAGCATGTTCTTAACATGATCTTAACATGATTATCATGCTACTAGCATCATCTAACACAATTAACATGCCACTAGCATTATTCTAACACATTTTTACTAGTTTGTGTCATGTTTAAACCTTAAGCTAATCACTATTAGCATGTAGCTATTCACTGCTAGCATGTGTAGCATGGTGGAAGTCCAGTTTGCTAGCATGAGTCAAAAGAGCCAACCGCCATGTCTCTATAATGTTCTGATGCAGAAATATAGGTGTTTCAAAACGGTTGCTAGGGTACTCTGTTTGGTTGCTAGGGAGTGGCTTGGCAGCTGCCAATGATGATACTCCAAAGGCTGCTTGACAATATAAACCAACCCCCATGTCTGTACGATGTTCTGACGCAGAGATATAGATCTTGCAAAATGGTTGCTAGGGTACTCTGTTTGGTTGCTAAGGAGTGGCTTGGCAGCAACCAATGATGATACACCAAAGGCTGCTTGCCAGTATGAATGATATAAACCAACCCCCATGCCTCTATGATATTCAGATTTGAAGATATCTGCCTATGCTTTGGGTTGCTAGGGTGCTCTATATGGTTGCTAAGGCGTGGCTATGATGTCTTTAAGGTGATTTGTGATTGGCGGTTTGCTGCCTCGAGTCAAATGAGCCCACCCTCATGTTTCTATGACACTCCTATCCAAAGATATTCCTTTGATCTTTTTCAATGGAAGTCTATGGAACTTGTTGCTATGGTTCTCTATATGGTTGCTAGGGCGTGGCTTGATAGCTTTACAATGATCCTGAGAGACTGATTGGTTGCCTGAGTAAAATGAGCCCACCCCCTTGTCTCTATGACATTGTGATCCAGAGTTATGTTCAATACAAAATCCCTATGTAATTTCCCATAGTAGGAAAAACACAGTACTTCCTGGTTCATGGGCACGGCTTCACCATAGTATGTCTATGGGGCAACTTTGGGCAGCTCTTGCGCCCCAGGGGTACAACTTACACCCCATTTTGAGGTATGGTCTGAGAGAGCCTATCAGGCTCTTCAAACGTGGTAACCCACATGTTTCTATGAAATTCTCGTTAGGAGCTATTACTCATCAAAGTTTGTCCCAATGCAAAGTCTATGGGATTTTTTTCGCTACTTTTTCGCCCGCCGGACGAACATCGTACACCCGATCGCTTATAAAAGTCATAGCACACCTGTCCTCAATGAGCCGGTCGATTTGACACCTCATTCATGGGTCTATGACAAAAACTGCGGGAGGAGTAGCGCGCAGAAATTGTGTCCAGAAGAAGAAGAAGAAGAATAATAAGTATGCAGAAGAATAAGAATGGAGCTTTGCCTTTGGCAAGCACCATTAATAATATTAAAATGTTTTAATTAATTTATAGATATATAAATAGAGTTATAAAAATACATATAATTATTTTAATGTTAAATTAATGCTGTTCTTTTGAACTTTTTTATTAATCAAAGAATCCTGGAAAAAAATATGAAAGCAGCATAACTGTTTTTAACTGATAATAATCAGAAATGTTTCTTGAGCAGCAAATCAACATATTAGAATGATTTCTGAAGGATCATGTGACACTGAAGACTGGAGTAATGATGCTGAAAATTCAGCTTTGATCACAGGAATAAATTACATATATATTCAAACAGAAAACCATTATTTTAATTTATAAAAATATTTCACAATATTACTGTATTTACTGTATTTTGAACATAAATGCAGGCTTGACGAGCATAAGTTTTCTTTCAAAACATAAACTTTCATACTCCATCATCCATATCATCTAATCAAATGATTGATAAGTAGACAAAGCAGTTTAGAGCTTTAACCTCGCATTATGAGAACAACTTTACACCTACTGTATTCCCCTCCAGCTGAGGAAAAATAACTCTTAAATCTGAAATATTAACAACATGGACAGAGTCTCTCAGCTGGAAGGTGCACACTTACATGTTCCCCATGTCTTAAAATAGCACTAGAAGCTCTTATCAGAGAAAGGCAGACTGTGAAAGGTCTGGATACATCTCAGCAGCACGAGAAAACCCTACGAGACGAGACATCGCATACACAAGCCCAGATAAGAGATCTTATTGAACCGAGACTCTCAGATATTATAGAATATCTACAAAAAGATGAGGAAAGAGAGAGAGATACGATTAGGAATACATTTAGTACTGCACAGGTATTGGCTGTAAACTAAATCAAGCACAGATTCTCTATCAGCGATAGAAAAAATGTGTTGCAGAATCTCAATTTAAAAGAACATCAAGTCTCGGTCACTGACAAACGAAATCTCAGAACACTTCAAATACCAAAAATTCAGCTTCCGTTCCCACCTTTCTGCTCGATGGCCAATAATTGCGTCTTATTTGGGATCACGGCAGCTTTTTTAAGTACTGCTGACACTTCACAGAGGAAAGTGTCAGTATACACAGCAAACTGTTTAACTATTAATCGGTCTTCTGCGTTCAACATTAAGCTACATAACAGATTCACCACATTCTGTTTTGAAAAGCAAAAGAATAGAGATCTTGACACATGACACTTCTGATTTAGATAAAATCATTTCTTCTGATATAAATAAATACAAAGACCATTTTAGGAGGACAAATAAATTCAAAGGAAATCAAACACCACCTCAAACAAAACAAACCTGTGGTTTCATAAAAAGTACAAAAAGATAGGATAGGCCAGCATCTGCTTCTTCGTTGCTAGGTGGTTCTTTCCTTTTTACACTGCGTTAGTTACCACACATTATTATGTTCTTGTGTGTGAACTATTCCCTGAAAGGCTGTATTTAATATTCATATCGACTCATTGTCGAGTTGAGTACATGTGCTAAATCTGCACAGATTACATTAATTTTGGCAGCAAATGGAGTGAACATAATTTGTGAAACAAAAACAGCCAAATTGGCTAGTGGTCACAGCTGATTTTTACCTGCATTTGGCGGGAGTTCATTTCAAACCCTTTCATTATGAAATTGCACAGAACCTCTTTTGTGTGTAAAAGCAAACTGTTTATTTACATAGTGGTTATTATGACAGTATAGTATAGTAGAGCACACCTAAAGTCGTATTTGTTGGCAAAATGGTAATGTAAGGTCCTGTTATACAAGTATTTGGAATAAAAAGCACACAAGCTAACATTAGATTTGGTGTAAATAACGCTAATCAAAACAAGTCAGCCATATCAGGCTAATTAAAATTACTCAAAATCATTACTTAGGACAATTAAATTTATCATAATGCTACTTTACGAGATTCTTATTTTAAGGCATGCGGGCAGACCTCCCAGAGATGGCTCTCTTCAATCATGTTCACTCTTTCTAACTCGAAGTTAGAAATTCCAGTATTGTGACAACACTAATAAGCAGTGTTTGAACTCCCTGAAACGCCGCCATTGTAGTCTTGAGTTTTCTTCCGGGAACGGACACGTCACAATAATCCTCATTTAAATAATTCCCGCCCAATGCATAAGCAAAATAGGTGGCGGGGCCTGGTTGAGTTGCATTAGAAGCAGTTGACCAATCACAACACACTGGTCCAGCCAACCAATCAGAGCACTTTGTGCTTTTCAGAAGGGGCTTCATAGAGACAGGAACTAAACAGAGTGTTACTGACAGACTGGGAAAAGATGTGCTGCAACAATGTCAAATATGAGGAAAATAATTAGTTTTGTGTGCATTCAAGCATGAAAACCTATTGTAGTAGAGCCCGAAAACAAAATCAAGACTTTAAAAAGGGGAATAATTGGTCCCCTTTAATTGCTATGGTTGAAAATGCAGAAAGAAAAAAAAACTGCAGATGTAGAATGAAATCTCTCATTAACGGAGCAATGCAATGACATCCTGTGTCAAACTTAGCAGGCTGTGTAAAATATGCATACCTGTAGCTTCACAGTGAAATCTGGTGAGAGAAATGACGTATGCACTAATGTACAAAAATAAAAATGCTGTTAGTTCAAATGCATGAGAACATATAAAACACATAAAACATAAACACTAATGCCGATTATAAGAATTATGAGTAATACCAACAGCAGCCCACCATATGGACAGAGAAACAACTGACATAAACAAGAAAGACCTGTTATTTGAACTGTTATTTATGTAACACTTTGTTGGAAAAGTGTGATTTTCTCAGATCATTTCAAGGGCAAAATGTGTGTGTTTTGCTATACAGTAATTCAATGATGAAGTGCGATTCAAGGCCTGTACACACCGGGACGAATATCGCACGCATTTATCGCCAGTGTTTTTTAAGACATTTTTTTGTGTTCATACCCAAGCAATTTTCACTGGTGATGCACAGAGTGAACGTGCAAATTCACTCCCTGCCAGTATATGGCACGTGTGCTTAATGGCAGTGCAAATAAACATATTTATGATGTTAGTAAAGTTAAAGAAGATAAAAATGCAGATATAAAATGGCATATACATGACATATGAGAGATGGAAGTCAGAAACGGTAGTGCAAATAAGTCACAATGAAAGTGGTGCAAGTGAACGGTAGTGCAAATAAATATATTTATTAAATAGACATTCTCAACTATATTTCTTGAATGTAAAAGAAAAAAAACAAACAGTAAAAATACAGAAATAATACATAATACACATACTATTTGTGAGGCCAATAACAATAGTCAATGCAAATAGTTTGTAGGGGGTCTTCCTCGTCTACTTACTTTCTCTTCATCATCTTGGTATCAGTGTGTGCTCGGCAAGACTGTTTTTTGTGCTTGAACGCCACCAAGTCATGTTTCACTGTAACTTCAGCTGCTCCAGGCATGTGAACAAAAGCGCCACTCTCATTGGTCTGCCAGTTTTTAACGCGGCACGTCAAACCAAAAAAATGAACCCGAGGCATTTTTTTAAAAAATGACGCTTTTACGTCTGCCGTTTTTCACGTCGGTGTGCACACTCACATTGGCGCCCGTCGTTCAGTCACGAGGTGTTAAACATCGGCGATAATAGCGTGCTATATTCGTCCCGGTGTGTACAGGCCTTCAGTGCATTTGCATTACCTTTGTGCATTTGGCAGGCACTTTTATCTGAAGAGGCCTGCAGTGCATTTAACCCTCTGGAGTCTGAGGCTGATTTGGGGCTTGAAGAAGTTTTGACATGCCCTGACATTTCTGCTTTTTTCAGTTGTTCAAAAACATATAAATGACAAAAGTGTCATTACACTGTATTCATCACAAACTACGCTACAATAATATGTGAGGAACATGTATGTACATGTTTGTGTTTTTGAAGGAATAATGTTTATGCATGGTTATTGAAAGAACAAAAAAATTAAGTCACTGAAATAAAGCCAAAAAAAGTATATTAAATCTGTGTTCACAAGACTTCTGGTTATTAGAGGTTTTTGCTTCAGAATTATGTAAAAATTATGCTGACTACTCTTTCATATAAAACAATAGAGAGATTTAAATTTTGTAAGACACTTTTTTTCAAGAAACACAGTATGCGTGGAGGCGTGAATCAGCATGAATAATGGGCCATTTACACCTGAGAAGACAAAAGAATCACATAATAATGACCTGAAATGACTTGCATATTAATGAGGCCTTTCAGTCAGATAGGCTGTGAAAAAAACCCTCTGTAATCATGTCTCAGCTCATCATAAACAGCAATACTGTGAAATATTATTACAATTTAACACTCTGAGGTCTAAAAACGCGCCGGCGCGTTTTGCAGTTTTTTTTTCACATTGCAGCAAAACAGACTTCAAATACTCCGTCATTTTTTTGTCATAGAGACATAAGTAATATATCAATTGAAACTATAGAATGTCTTCTTTTATTTATATACACTCAAAGTAAAAACAAAATGTTGTGCTTTTTGTAAAATAAAGAAAACTAACATGATGCGTGATCTCTCCTCTCCCTCTGAACGAAATCCAATCTGATAATTCTCAGAAAATGAACTGTAACTTAGTGAATACTAATCGCAGAAAAATTAAACTTATGTCTAAAAAAACGTTAAGATGTCAGGTTTTAAATCATGTAAGTCAAATCGAAAACAAACCTTCTGTGTTTATGTAATCTGTATGAAAAGAGAGCCATGTCAGAAGTCCGTGATTCAGCTCATTATCCGCTAATGCGGCCACGCCCACGGAGCCAGCGCTATTCAGACGCAAATTCAGAGGCAATACATGCATTCATCATCTCAATCGTGTATTTATTGTCTTGAAAAGTGTTTATCTGGATGTAAAAGTCATGGTTAGCGATCTCTAGAAGACATACAGTTAGTTCCTGTTTACTTTTCTTCTATGGATGAATTTTAGATGAATTTTTGTTTCTTTAGCACCCACGGGCTGCAGTATGAATTGGAAACTCCATTCATGGAATAGCCTCTTCTTCTTTTAGATGAATTTGTGGACTAAAAATGCATAGAGCGCCCTCCGACTTCAAGGATGAATTGAAAACACCAGCGCTCATAGTAATGACAGTGAATATTAAATAAAAATAACTTGCTTTTAAACTAAAAGCCTATATTCAGACTCTTTGCATCACAGAAATACATTATATTTTAAAGTATAATATAAAACCATTACTTTATATTGTAATAATATTTTTCTGTATGTTTCATATATCATAATGAGCTTGAGACATCACAGGAGGTTTTTTTTCACAGCCTACCTGACTGAAATGCCTCATTAATATGCAAGTCATTTCAGCTCATTACTATCCAATTCTTTTGTCTTCTCAGGTGAGAATGGCCCATTTTCAGTGGTGATTCACGCCTCCTCGCATACTGTGTTCCTTGGCAAAAAGTGTCTTACAAAAACTAAATCAATATATTGTTTTATATGAAGGAGTAGGCAGCATAATTTTTACATAATTCTGAAGCAAAAATTCTAGTCTACAACCTCCAATACCCAAAAGTCTTGTGAACACAGATTTACTATACTTTTTTTGGCCTTATTTCAGTGACTTAAGTTTTTTGTTTTTTCAATAACCACGCATAAATGTTATTCCTTCAAAAACACAAACATGTACATACATGTTCCTCACATATTATTGTAGCCTAGTTTGTGCTGAATACAGTGTAATGACACTTTTTCCATTAATATGTTTATGAAGAACTGAAAAAAGCACAAATGTCAGAGCATGTCAAAACTTCTCCAGGCCCCAAATCAGCCTCAGACTCCAGAGGGTTAAAATAATTGTATTCTATTATATTCTTTAAAAAATAATTTATTTCTGTGATGCAGAGTGTCTGAACAATTATGTTACCTCTGTAGCATTTCATATAGGATTGTAGCTTAAAAACATGCACATTTGGAGAAAAAAATTGATGGATTCTTATATATTTATGTCAATTTTCTATACTGAAAAGTAATATTTATTGTCATCACTATGAGTGCTGGATACTGTGTTTTTAATTCATACAGGGCGCTCTCTGTGCACATTTAGTCCACAAATTATTCTAAAGAAGAAGAGGACATTTCAGGAATGGTGTTTTTAATTCATACTTGCAGCCAGAGGGCGCTCTCTGTACACCTTTAGGCCACAAATTCATATAAAGAAGAAAAGGAACTAGGAACTAACTGCATGTCTTCTAGAGATCGCTAACCATGGCTTTACCATCCAAATAAACACTTTTCAAGACAATAAATACACGATTGAGATGATGAATGCATGTATTGCCTCTGAATAGCGCTGGCTCTATGGGCGTGGCCGCATTAGCGGATAATGAGCTGAATCAAGGACTTCTGACATGGCTCTCTTTTCATACAGATTACATAAACACAGAATGTTTGTTTTTAATTTGACTTAGACGATTTAAAACCTGACATTTCAATGTTTCTTTAGACATAAGTGTCATTTTGTTTGTCGTTAGTATTCATAAGTTAAAGTTCATTTTATGAGAACTATCAGATTTGAGTTCGTTCAGAGGGAGACGAGAGAAATCGCATCATGTTATTTTTCTTTATTTTACAAAAAGAACAACATTGTGTTTTTACTCTGAGTGTACACAAAAAAAGAAAACATTCTATAGTTTCAATTGATATATTACTTATGTCTCTATGACAAGAAATGACGGAGTATTTTAAATCTGTTTTGCTGTAATGTGAAAAAAATCTGGCAAAATGCGCCAACGCATTTTCAGACCTCAGGGAGTTAAAGGACACATTTTAGCACTTCATGCATTTCCTGGGACCAGCGATGAGATACAGGAACACTCAATTCAACAAATATACTCAACCCATCAAATCAGTCTTAAAACCTCCTATAGGATTAATATCTTTCATTTTGCTTTATTGATAATTGAGAGAAGTGATTAAAAATGAGCATGTATTATATAACTGTACAGCTGTGCATCTGCCATTCAGCCCCTTTCAAATCACATGTCTATATCTCGTCTATTAAAACAGAATAAAACAGTGATGATACTTATATTATCATCACAAGTACTACCATATCAAAAACTGATTCTGTTAAATAACTACCTCAAAACTAAAGACTGAATCATCAAATCATCTAACAGATGTATTAACAATGGGTGCTGACAAAAGCTGAATGTTCCATACTGTATCCTTTATACAGTAAAACCTTATATATATATATATAAAAAACTAATATTCTGAAATATGGCAGGACCATGTTGCTAACAGAAAAGTAATAGCACACCTTAGCATAGGAAGCAATGCAATTTGACCTATCATTCATGTCTGTAACATAAATAGTGCAAGGCGAGAGCATTCTGAGTGGTTGCTAAAGCAATTGTTAAGTTATAAAAAAGTTTTAATAAACAAAAAACATTTAATTGGTATAAAGATAATGGTCTTTTTGATGTAGTTTGCCTCTGGCTTTCTGGTCTAAAGGTCAGTAAACACAATGCTGAGTCTTGTGTTTCCAGTGTGTTTCTACAATATTAACATGATCTGATCTTACATCATCTGGTTAATATGAAAACTGTAAGGGTTTGTTTGGTGGTCTCGACTTGAACTTTGTACAAATCTGCTATAATGCAAACACAAAACAGCAAATGTACATAACCCATAAGCTAAATAAAATAACTAATCATTGGTTGCAGAGTGGGTGACACTAAAATATATAACTAAAAACTTCTTTAATATGAGTATAGTTGCATGTATCATGTAACATTACTGTGATACTGATTTAAACAATAAACACTAACAGAAATGTTGCATAATAACTGAAGGCATTGTAAATTAATCACCGTATGTAGAGTTGCACATCTGTGTCTGACCTAGGCATGTGACGGTATCAAATTTTCATGTTGCGATTAATTGATGAAGCTTTTATCACGGTATACGGTATTATCACGGTATTAAAATAAGTTGCAAAACCATTTTTGTCATAGTTTAACAGGTTTAAGAACTCTTTTTGTAATAAAACAAAAACAACTCTGACTGAAATTTTCAAACAGATTAAAATGCAAAAGAATTAGGCTATAAAGAACAACAGATAACACTTTACTCTATTTAATGCATTAACTAAGATTGAGCAATAGATACATTTGTTACAGAAAGTGTTATTTTTTGTTAATGTTAGTTTAAAAACACAACTGATCATTGTTAGTTTTATCTCAGGTCCATTAAATAAGTTATTTTGATTTTAGTAATGTTATTAAATAGTAACTAAGAAATTAACATTAATTAATAATAATTAATACTTTATAAGTATTTTTATTGTCAGTTTAGTGATAATGAATTAACATGTTAACTAATGAAGCTGTATGTTTTCAAAGTTTTACTGAACAATAACAAATAACGTAATCAGAACATTTCTAATCAATAGGGCATGTTGTAGTCCAGATTAAAATATAAAAATGTTTAGGTTTGAAAATAAATATCCTTTTAAGTCTTTTTTAAGTATTCAGTATTTGGTGCTGTGATGAACAACAACACTGAGATTACAAAAAAAATGAATGGCTGTTTGAAGCATTTTAAAAACTTAGCGCAGTTATTTTGTTTGCACGGTTTCCGTGGTAACCACTGCACGCTGCTGTTCCATCAGCGCCCTCTGCTGTCAGAGAGTGAACGCGCACTTTCATTCAGCTCGTCTCCTTCACTGGTTCCGCCATGTGCTTTTCGTGCACGTTGGGATTGTTTACATCTGAGCGCGTGTCCTTTTGACGCAGAATACAGCAGTGTTGTGCATTTTATACGATTGATGGGATTGATTTATACGATTGTATTCTTAATTGCCTTATAAAAAAAATTATAATTGGTAATAAAATATTATTTACGGTTTTCTGAAGTGCTGACGATTACAATATCGTGCATATTCATTATAACGATTTATCGCATTACCGAATATCGCACAAGTCTAGTCTGACCACAGATCAGATGAATTCTTAAAGGGGTCATGAATGAGAAATCTACTTTTGATATATAAGAGGTACTATAAGAATATTCTGCAAGATTCAGAACTGAAAACTTCCTTGTTAGTCCAATAAAAGCTTTTACTGACACTGGCGTGTAGTGAGATGATGAGGAGAGGAGCGATACAGGACTAAAAATAACATTACCTTTTAAAGGATCCTAATGCTAGGAATACGGCTATTTATTTTCAACAATATGAATGTCTCAGTTGAGCTTTATTTATTTGTATTCAGTACATTTCACTGGGGATTCTTTGGTAAATCAATCGCATTTCGGCGCAAGCTTTGCAAACAGACTTTTATGATATGGACTCGACAGTAATGCAACAACATGCAAGTAACTGTGTTCATTCTAATGACTGATCTGATATGTAATGATTCATGTACAGTCAGATGTTCTTATGTGTCAATAAATCAAACCAGTGACTAAACGGTTATTTAAACGGTGTTTAAATTATATATAGAAAGTGATCAAAGAACGCTCCCTTTACACTCGCTGGAGCTGTCAATCAAACAGTGCGAGTTTATCAGTGACTGAGTTCTGGACTCACACCACAACTCACGCTTTATTCAACGAAACTCTTAGTTACATCAAGTTTGCACTGTTAGTTATGATGAAAGCATTCGTTAGTGTGCAGAAATTGAGTTGCAATGACGAGATCACTGCTTTCATGCAATCAACCACAAGCTGTCTGTGATCAGCTACAATGTTCATCACTGCAACCTTTCATGCCATGATCTAAATATAATGCCATAGATCTAAATTTAATGCAACTCTTTTCACGATTAACCTTGAGAGCTGTAATAGTAAAAACCTGCTAAAAGTTTTCGAGAGAGTAATACTTAGCTATTTCATATGCAAAGATGTTAGCCAATCACAGCAGTGGGCGTTTACACTGAAATGCCTTTTATTTCTAAAATATGACAATTTTTGATGTACAAAGCATACTAACATTATAAGTGCACCCCAGGAAACAATTTAAAACAATAAAACAACGCGGTTCACGACCTCAGTTCATGATCACATTTTCTCCTACACTCAAGAAAACCTGGTTTGAAATCATATGAGCTTTAAAGGGACATCTCCTTCACACAGGCAACACAGACTTCATAATTCAATTTACTTTTCCTCTCATTGTTTTAAATGAGCCACAAAATTAAATTGAACCACTAAATGACATTATGGCCTCTCCTCTAAAGAAACATTTATTAGTTTCCATTTAGCAGCCCTACTTTGTTCAAAGCTACCAGCACTGAGTGCCGGATAACCCAGGATAAAAGTGCATTGCTCAAGGACATACTTTCTGCCTAGAACTCAACCAAAAATATTTAGCTCTGACTGGAACCTGATACAAAATGATGCAAATCATCAGTGGCAAACAAATACTGTCTTTAATATCACAGTCGAATGAGTTTCTGTGGCTTTTCAACCTCCTGCTGCAAATAACTCTCAAAGCAGCAAGTGAAGCAGTGACTTTATGAAGTCCTCTGTGTCTCTTTTCCCCAGCTGATGCCATTTGCACACTATCTGAGTTCATTGTCAGTGCTGCACGCTATCAAAGACTGTTAAAGATTACTTCCCTGTCCTAGTACTCAATCCTGCCTGAATGCTTCTCATGGGCCTCAATATTAGACTCGCTGACATTTCTTTCTCATTTGGGCAGGCACCATGGTTTATTTGGTTTATTAACTCATTTTTTAGTAAGCAGCCATGTGATAAGAAAGATAATCTACTGTGAGCTGGTCGTTATCATTAATAAACCACAACAAGGTGATCTAGAACTGCCACTGGTAAAAACTTCAATGCATTCAGCAAGTTAAACTTTCACTTCGCCAGTTCTCTCTGTAGTAACTTAACAAGATTCAAGACTAAACCATAAAACCTCAAAGCTGCATGCTACAAACAGATGATTTATAATAAAACCTCAAAGAAGAACATAAACATAATAAAGTAACATCATTTTTAAAATCCAGTCATCATTACTACTGCCTGTGCAACTAATATCCAACACAGTGCTAAGTGCTAACTCCTACAGAATAAAGTTCATTAGGGATGCACTGATATGAAAATTTTGGCTGATACCGATAACCAATAATTTTTTATATTTGAAAGTCAATAAACAATATATTGGCCGATAAATCTATATCCATTTTTTATATACTTTTTGATTTTAAAAACAAAAGTCTTACCATTAAAAGCCATGTCCCAAGCACACATTATAATGTTCTCATTATAGTTTTAAAGTATCTCACAAAAGTGAGTACACCCCTCACATTTCAACAACCATTTTAATATATCTTCTCAAGGGACAATACTATAGAAATGAAACTTGGATATATTTTAGAGTAGTCAATGTGTTGCTTGTATAGCAGTATAGATATACTGTCCTCTGAAAATAACTCAACATACAGCCATTATTGTCATATAATACTTCTCACCATAATAATGATAAAAGTAATAATAATAGTACAATGATTAAAACTTTGTTTTTAAAGGAATAATCACAAAATTTTCCTTCCATGTTTTAATTTTGACAGTAAACCTTTGTCGTGCATTACTTTGTTTGCTAAAAATAGAAGGAACTGTTCAAGTTTCATTTGATTACATTTTAAAAGATTACATTTTTAAAAGATTAGCCTTCATTTCATTACCACTTTTTCTAATAATACATTTGTATTAAAACATACAAATTTCATAGGGCCCTGCCCTAGTGAAAATTAAATATACTAAAATGTATCTGAAATACATTTATTTTATGCTAAGAATATTCAAATACATTTACATATGTATGTACTTAATATAAATAACCTGCAATTGTACCTTTAGTATATTAACTTGGTATACTTAAAGTCGGCTAAATTGGAAAAACTAATTTTGTACTTAATGCACTTTAGTTATCGGGAAGTAGTGCTGAGGTCCAATTGAAAATATAATTAAGTATATTTGATTGTGCTAAAGTACATTTTAAATATCTTGCATTTAAAGACTGATATTATACATACTATCCTTATGAATAGTGATATATAAAAGATAAAAAAAAAAAAAAAACATTTTAGGCTTAATATTAAGAAATGTGCATTGTGCAATAAAGAAGTACTCTAAATAAAGTTTAATTATAACATTTATAACAGTAAATCTCAAGAGATATGTCAGTAAATACCTTAAAGGTGCCGTGGAGTGTTCTTTCACAAGATGTAATATAAGTCTAAGGTGTCCCCTGAATGTGTCTTTGAAGTTTCAGCTCAAAATACCCCATAGATTTTTTTTTTTAATTAATTTTTTTAACTCCCTATTTTGGGGCATCATTAACTATGCACCGATTCAGGCTGTGGCCCCTTTAAATCTCTCACTCCATCTGCCATTTTTCGCTATTGTTCTTGCTTGCTTACCTAGTCTGATGTTTCAGCTGTGCACAGATCCAGATGTTAATACTGACTGCCCTTGTGTAATGCCTTGAAAATGGGCTGGCATATGCAAATATTGGAGGCGTACATATTAATGATCCCGACTGTTACGTAACAGTCGGTGTTATGTTGAGATTCGCCTGTTTTCCAGAGGTCTTTTTAACAAATGAGATTTATATAAGAAAGAGGAAACAATGGAGTTTGAAACTCAATGTATGTCTTTTCCATGTACTGAACTGTTGTTATTCAACTATGCCAAAGTAAATTAATGTTTTGATTCTAGGGCACCTTTAATGGATTTGTAGTATACTTAGTATTAAATAAATGTATTTTAATTTTTTATTTTTTTTTCACTAGGGTGTTATTGCAAACATTTGCAAACAAGTTAAAGTTTTATGAATTCAATTAATTATATACATGCTTCTTGATTATTAAAATTCAACTACTAAATTGAATTCTGCTACTAAATTGGAAAAACAGATTTCCTAATGCCCTAAAAATGTAGATTATTTGTGTGTTGTATAATTTCAATTAATTAGACATGCTTTTTGATTACAAGAGTACAAGCTGTAGCAAGCTTATGCTTAGTCACCGTTATAATTATGATTAAAAATTTTCTCCCCTCTAAAGCTCAAAGTATACTTCGGCCGTTCGCATCCGCGCACCGTCCGTATGACGTCATTTTCGTCATTAGGAGGATCCGCGTGCAGCCCAATCTTTGAGACCGCACAGACAGTCTGCAAACAACAGCACACGTGCGAGTGACTTGAGCGCTGGAAAACAGCAGTCCACTGTGCCTAACGCATCTTTCCGCGCTCACAGCCAAAGGAGTTTGAAAGGCTCACGTGCTCAACTGTGCGCGAGACGGAGCGGAACACGAATAACAAAGTATACCTGGGATACCCGGGCCTTAAAAGTTCCCTGGTCCCAAAAAGTTTGAGAACCCCTAGTCTAAAACACCAACCTGCTCTCACTGCCTTGCTCCTTCCTCTCTCGCACCTTCAGCCACTTGCGAAGCAGGAAGCGTTTACGCCGGGGCGAGGCGCTCGGGGTGGAGCTGTTGGACCAGGCCGCGTCCTCGTCGCTAGACGGCGTGATTTCGATGGAGGGCAGCTGAAGGTACTCTTTGGAAGCCGAGCGTGATCCAGGATGCCGCAGTAGCCCGTTTTCAAGCCGCTCCCGCTCGCTGGGCAGCTTTTTCATTCGTTTCATCTTAAAACGTCGGCGCCGCAGGGTGGGGGTGGATGAGCTGGACCAGACGAGGCTGTCATGACCGCCTCCGCTACCACCCTCCTCCTCTCCATGGCTGGGATCATCCCGGGGGACGTGCACCTGGAGGGATGGCGGTCGAAGCGTGTCCGTCATGCTCCAAACTCACCACCCCTGCCGCTGTGATCACCGTTAAGATGCTAAATTGAGACGTACCCCGGTCCCAGGGAAGGCGAGATGCTAACTGCCGAGCTGTCCGGATTAAAGATTCAAGAGGAAACGGAGGTGCTAAGTTGATCCTGAGTGTCTTTTAAAAGACTTATCTGAATGCCTGAGCACAAAATGTACTCCGGTCAAAAGTCGAACATCCAGTCCTGTGCTGAAATTCTTTACAGAATCCTTTCTTGATGATCGCTTGAGAATCCAGGGCTCTTTCCTTCTTGTTTTAGCTACTCAAGGAACTGACAAAGGGCACCTGATGGTGTTTGGATGGACAAACTGGTGCAGGTGAGTAAAACTGATGGGAGTGTTTGAGGCCTACAGCTGGTGGATTGGATGTATTAGATGACAAAGGAAGGCTCTGTTCTCCTCCCAGCAAATGAAACATGCATAAGGGGTGGCTATCGGTGTAACAGGACTCCAGGACTCCCCACAGGTCAGAGACGGTCTCACGCACACAAACATAAGCATAAACACTCAGACTATTGAAATTATCTCAATTGCCTTTAATAGTTGTGTAAAGACACTCTCCTGAGTTGTACACTCTGGTTGTCCAACAATAAGCCTGAAGACGGTTGGTAATGTCTGGAGCAGGAATTGTGGGTTGGTCACGTTCCTGAGGTTGCTGTTCCCACAATGCTCTGCATCTCAATCTTCCGGCACGTACAGCGGTCACAGCCTAAAGATTAGAGTAAGGTGATAGGATGCCAGGTAACTAGGACACCGGTGACTGTACAGGTGTTTAACACAAAGAAATTGTTAAAAATGCACACAAAGCCACAAACACAGTCAGAAGGACAAGATGCATCACCAAACACAGAGATAAATCAGCAAATGAAAAATGAAGCACAATAATTGTGAGTGCGCACACGCATACATACTCATCTGAATGTGCCAACACTGAACTGGGATCTCTGAATTGCATTGTTTAATATGAAAGTCGAAACCAAAACAATATAATTTTGTCTATCAGTTTCAGTATTGTCTTGCAAAGCATGCTAGGTTGGTTGAAAGAATTGTTGATTCAGGTTTGAAAATTAAAGGTGAGTAAATTTGACAATTTGAGACTTGAGGGTGAGTAAATGATGACAATTTTTGTTGTGGTTTGGAAAAGTACTTTTGGGAATTACCTCAAACTGAAAAATAAAGTTCAAGTAGCCAGATTTGAAGCATGGCACTGTGGTTTTACTATAAATGATACTACTATACTACAGGGATGGTGTTCAGCTGAACGACAATAAAGACGAAAGCGATAAAGGACCAGTGCAAACAAAAGCCTGACTAGAGTAAACAGCCCAATGAGAGATATATAAAAGAGCCCGCAGGCCAAACACCCTGACCGCTGACCCAGTACTGAGAAACTCAAATACACTCCAGTTGACATCCAATATTTAAACAATCACTTCCACTGAACTGCTCAGGCCAAAGGCACACAACACAGAAGGCCATATTCCAAATCACTACCAAGTTAGCATCTGATTATTTTAAATGAAGCAAATAGACCAATGTGCAAATTGCAAATCAGAGGAGAAAATGTATAATGTTCAGCAATACCGTTCCACATTTCTCCTCTGCGGAACAGCAGGAAGCCGCTGTCAGGTTGCGAGCGACCTGTTATGTTGACGGATAGTGACAGGATTGGGTTACTTTGAAATGAGAGGCTGTGTCATTGTGTCAAGACAGACACTCAAGGCTATCGCTGCTACATAACCTTGCTTCTCTTCCTCTCTCATTAACAGAATGACATGTTTAATTATAATTTTTACAATATGTGTGAACTAGAGGTGAGGTGCTGCTACTGGAAAAGTATACTGGAAAATAAAAAATAAATCAAATATTAACTATAACAGTATCTCAATGATACTACAATAACACAGATTCACAGTCTTTATGAGCCTTGAAGAACATACAACTGTCAAGTATTTGCCAAAAGGGCAGAATAAAGTTACCCCTTCCTTTTGCCTGAAAGATGCAAATATTTTTGCTATGTACAAGCAAAATGAATACAGGTGCTGGTAAGTAACCAAAATAGACATGCAAATGCAATCAGAAAATATGTTTGTTTTTTTTAACATTTCTCTCAGAATAATTCAGATAAGTGACGTCACAGACTTTTTCTTTGTTTATCTGACAAGCCACAGACTATAGAAAAATGTGTTTCTCTTAAATAGCACATTATGATTTGTATCTAAGTGGACATGAAGAACACTTTTTTTAGTAACTAAACTTATAAAACCTACAAAAAAACAGTTATTTTCTTTATTTTTTGTACTTTTGATCAAATAAATGCTTTGGTGAGCATAAGAGAATTTAAAATTTTGAACAGTATTATATATATATATATATATATATATATATATATATATATATATATATATATATATATATAGTGTGTGTGTGTGTGTGTGTGTGTGTGTGTGTGTGTTTGCCCCCCTTCCTGATTTTTTTACTGTTTTGCATATTTGTGTGTACTGTCACACAAGTACACACTATTTACAGTGGTGTGAAAAAGTGTTTGCCCCCTTCCAAATTTATTTTTTTGCATGTTTGTCACACTTTAATGTTTCAGATCATCAAACAAATTTAAATATTAATCAAAGATAACACAAGTAAACACAACATAAGCACTTTTTCACACAGGGCCATGTGGGTTTGGATTTTGTTTTCCTTTCATAATAAAAACCTTTGTTTAAAAACTGCACGTTGTGTTTACTTGTGTTATCTTTGATTAATATTTAAATTTGTTTGATGATCTAAAACATTAAAGTGTGACAAACTGTATAGAACCGTATAAACCTGTGTAATTATCCAAACTTAAATGTGTTCTAAATATGTATTAAACACATAGTTTAGAACACTAGTATGGACATTTAAAATGTAACAGTTGAAGGACTTGTAAAGAGACCTACTAAAATTATTTTTATTGGAACATCATATCCTGTAAATTAAGCCCAGTGAAAATGACAGCCTTTGCATTACAAGCCGACAAGCTATAAATGCAAATAAATCATTTACTGTGAAAGAGGAGACGATCCTCCTGCTGAGATCTGAGATATATCAAGAGAGCTGTTCATTCGAATATGAAGACACTCACATTACAGTCATCCTTCATCACAATGTAATAACTTGGAACAACTTTACATAACCAAGGTCATGTGAATGAGGAAAAATAATATTCATCTATAATAGCTAACCTGACGGATAAAGTCCTGCCCTACATTATATTAAGCATTCAGGAGCAGAACATTTTATTTTATAATCAGAAATATTGCATTACCAAGGTTAAATGCTTTGCAAATACAACACAAACTGCAGTTTCTGCTGCTATAGCTATATTGTCATATATTTTACCTCTGTCTCTGGCAGAAGAGATTTATCTCTTCAAGCCTTTAAATGTTGTACACTGAACAGCTGACAGTTCATTCTTCATTTTCATTCTCCCTCGACTCTAGTAATGATTAGAGTGTAATCACGCGTTCGGATGAAAAACCCATGCCTGAAGTATTTAAGCTCCATTAATGTGTTTTTCTACATCACAAACAATTCAACAAGTTTTGTTTCATAAGCAGCACGTGTGTCTCTGTGGAGCCTCACAGCAGGAGTTTGAGGAAGATTTCCCTCTGATTGCTGGAGGGGCCATGTGATGAAAGGCTGGGAGAGAAACCACATTCTGCTTGATGTACTGTAATGCCCACAGAGATGTGCCTCTAATCTAGATCCCAACACATCCACATGAGTGCTCACGGATTCCCCTTCCCTCCGGCGCAGACCGAGTTACTGGTGACTTACAGTGTAAACCTGAAGAAGGCAACTGCTCTATAATACTTTGAGTCGAGGTCTGCTCCTCTTTACTAATCTGACATGCTATAATAAGAAAGTGTGTGATGTAAAATGAGACACAAGGGACATGTTCCAGAACCTGGAATAGACAAAGAAAGTGTAAAACTAACAGAAAACTATTCAAGTAAAATCCAGAGCAACCACCCGAGGATAAAGTGTAAGCAGACGAGACGCTTATGAAACGGATAAAAGAGAGGAAATGCTTACATAATCAATACCTCATTCATTGTGAGCCTTGGATTTTCTGTTATATCTGGCAATGACAATTCTTCCCCTATTCTCATTACTGTAATGTATAAAAAAATGCATATAATATAATATAATATAATTTGTAAATTATAATATTGTTGCTGTAATGTAAAATTGACTGTCGTAATTGTAATGCAATATAATATAATATAATATGCAAGCAATAAGGTACGAGAGGCAGTGCTGTATCGTGAATAAGTCATGGCTGAAGGGCGTTGAGTGCTTACAACCCCTTCAGCTGCGACTTATTCACAATATATAGAATATATATATATTATATATTTTATAATGCTTTTATAAAATGGTTACCATACAATACAAATATTAAAGCCAAAAATATGTATCAATGCAACTTTCATGAAGTAAACTTTTACTAAAAGCCTTCCTTCTGCCGGAAAAAATAGTCCTTGACCATGAACAGCAAGAGAAGTTACATTATTACGCCATTAGATGGCGGCAAAGACTGTCTTTATGAGTGTGTCAGTCAGTAGCGAAGACTTTTACATTGAAAAGACTGAATTGTTGTGAATACGGAACAAGACGCAACAGACAAATTCTTTGACTAGTGCTGTCAGTCACGGGAAAACCCCTTAAATGTTAAAAGGACAACATAATACATCGGACATTTAAACAGATTTTTTATTATGAACATAGGACTAACCTGAAGGAAAATGCTAAATCCAAATAAGGTCATAAACTCGCTCACTCGATCTCTTTCTCACAATACTCTTCTACATAATACAGTAAGCTTCAATGAACAATATCAATTGAGACAGTTTACGTTGCTAAGAGTGGTTGCTAAGGGTGTTGTGTAGTGATATTATGAATAAAACACACATTGACCAATCAGAATCAAGGATAGGAACTAACCGTTTTATATAATATAATATAATATAATATAATATAATATAATATAATATAATATAATATAATATAATATAATATAATATAATATATACATTTTTTATAATTTATTAATGGTAGTATTTGTTGTAATGCCTTTTATTCAAGCACATTTTAATAAATAATAATAAACAAATTCATTGTGTCCATATGATGTTCATTATTTCATTAAATTAAGTAAACAATTCACATACATTACAGTAACAAGTTCTTGAGACTTCTGCATTTTCTTCCATTCTGTTGTTCTTCATCTAGAAGAACATCTTATTCTTTGCTGTCTGCTCTCAGTCAGTGTGGTCTGAGGAGGATGTAGTAAATATTAGCACTGACTGTCAACTCAGGGAAAAAAAAAAAATGACATGAAAGATTGCCAAAGATTTATGAAACAAGTTATGTTTAACCATTAAGGAGAAATCAGAGCAAGTGGCAAATGTCAGAAAGACTTGCTGAGATCAGGCTATTCTCAGGGGGGTACGTGAGCGCTGAATCCCTGATGATCATCTGGATCTCACAACTCAGAAAATGTTGGAGCATCAAATTTTCAACTAGATGCTATCTTTATGAATAAACCACAGATTTGAGGTTTAAACAACTACATTCTCATCTGAAAAACGCACAAAACTACATTCTGTGACAGTATTATTTCAAAAAATTATAGTGTTTTTTTTCCCCTGCTCCATTGCCAAAATTATGTCTGTTTAGAAAGTGCAGAGACACTCCTGGAAAGCCTCTCAGCCAATCAGATTCGTAGACCAGAACATACTGTTGTGTGTGTGTGTGTGTGTGTGTGTATATATATATATATATATATATTACATAAGATCGTAACATTACAGTACATAATGAAAAGGTTGTTTAAACTCAAACTTTTGTTCATGTTCCTTTGTCAGATTTATATCGCTTGTTTCTCCAAAGTCACATATATCTTTTCAATAATGTATACATGATCCAGGTTACCAGATACAAAGGTTCACTCCTCCACCCCCTCCAAGCTAGTTTTATTTCTGTTTTTCTGTAATGTTATGTAATTTGCCGTGTGTAGAAATTTCAACAAGGTGGCCTGGAAAACATCCCAGCAGGACGCAGATGGCGGGACGCACTGCAATGACAACACAAGCCAGTGTTTCACTTGCTCCTTTATTAAGCTCAGCAATGTGTGTGAGCTTCCAACTGCCCGCGTACTATACAAAACACCAACCTCCAAAACTAAATCATCAGCAAATCATGACAAGATCTGAAAATAAAACTAAATTTGGCAACTTTGTCCATGTAAAGTATTTAAATCCAGAATCATGTGCAGTTTATCATGAGTAGAAACTATTGTAATCATATATACTATTTTCCATTTATGTCTATACAGTAATCCAGTACATAAACACACATGTGGTCTGTGCAGTTTCTATTGTCACATGTTTACTGTCACAGGCCACTCTGGACAGTCTTAATGGACAGCACACCTCTTACCAACATACATTTTCCACTCTTTGCGGCGGTGCTGCATGACCTTTGACCTTTGGCATGATAGTGAAGAGGTCCTGTCAACTGTAGAGAGATGGATTACCTCCTCTGACTCTTCAGAACAATAACCCTAAAACAATGGCATATATATTTATACACTGTACTGGTGTCTTCAAGTCTCTTTTTTTACAATTTAAAGGTGCTCTATGTAAGTGACTGTACTAAAGCATAAAAATACCATAAAAACATGTTTGAAGATATTTATTAAACATGCTCAGTTCACATATTAATTTCTCTGAAAACTACTGCTACAGCCAGTTATTTTACTTATTATTTATTTGCGTTCCGTGTCAGAATTTCTGTTTTTGTTTCGGTCTGTGCAAGACCACACGTTGCCAATTTACCCAATAGTATTTCACCACCCCGGTTGCAAGTTGGCGTAAAACACATGCAGCGAATTGCAGCCATGGAAGCCAGCGAACAAACTGGGTCAGAGTTCGCAGATTCTATCCGACCTACAAAGCCTAAGCATCCATCTAAAAATGAACTGGAGCATATTAAAACGATATCAACTCAATTGAGCTCGCTCCCGTTGCGTGTCTTCAAACTGGCAACCCGCGAGAGCGTGGAATCTGAGGAGGAGGGGGCGGAGCAAACAATATTTTGAATTTGGACTGCAGTACCCATTTCAACCACTAGCTGTCATTCTTACATCGAGCACCTTTAAGAAGCTGACATAAAAATATTTTGTGTTTGAGTCTAAAACAATTTGGGTGTTAATAAAATGGACACAGACATATGACTGCACCAGTGCATTGGCTGGTCAAGCTTTTTTAATGCTATGTAAGCATAAAAAAATTATGTGACAGTTCAAATATTTAGTGAACAGCTTTGGAGAATTTGATGTTTCCCATTTCAAAAAGATAGGAGCTGCACTAGCCTGACTGAAACAAACAAAATGGCCGCCGAGTGAAATGATTTGCCTTAAAGGGACTTTGATGTGTATCAAGTATGTAACTGATGCTTTAACTACATATATTATAATTCATGTGCTATATGCACTTATCTTTAAATACAGCAGGCTGCTGGGTTTTGATTGACACACAAGACTCCTCCAAAGAGATGTCCTGTGGTTCCAACTGCACTAACAGATTTACTCCTGCGTTCCTTGAATATGTCATCCTGTTAAACGCATTACATCTGAATCAAACAACTCTAAATGGGGATTGTTTAGCGTCTAGCTGCATAACATAGGCAAAGTGAAATCTTTGTGTGTGAACAGGTGTCCATTCTAACATAAACACATGCATACTGACATTCACACACAGCTTTGCTCTTTAACTTTGAGTGAAACACACAGAGAGATTATTACCATGTGCCATTCGACAGCTGGGAAGAGCTAGTGTTACAAAATCAACAATAGTCTGAGTGTTGTGTGAATGTGTGTGTGAGAGAGGGAAGATGACCGAAATGAGATTGAGACATTCTGAAACACAATCTCTACTGTATTCGAAAAAGCAAAATAAAATTTCTTCATCTACAACATGGATAATGAAACATTTCAGGCCCACACACACAGAGAGAGAACTGAGAGAGTGGCCCCATTCCAGATATTTCCACAGAAAAGGCAATTTTGAGCAAAAATAGGCTCTGTACCGGCCCTTTGAACCTGCCTGTCTCAAATCAGAAAGCACCAACGTCAAAGTCTGGATGCAGAAATAATGTCCACACCATGAAAAAGCTTCCAGAACAAACAACTGACAATCTTCAAAGTATATTTACAAAAACTGTACTTGTAGATATTAAAATATTAATTTAAAAAAAGGCTAATTAAAATTACTTAAAGACAACAACTTTTTTTTTTTTTTTGATTATGCGAACTTTAAGAGAACATTCCATTTTATTATGAAATATCATTATGGAATCATTATTTTTGAATGTTCTCTGAACAAGTAGTAAAATTAGTGAAAAATGTGAAAAAAAAAAAAAAAAGTTCCATAAACATTAATGTTTTTGTTCTAACATTTTGAGAACATTACACCTGAACTCTGAATAAAGTGTTTTATTAACATTACTGGAAGAATGTTTGCTCATAACTTTGAGAGAACCTTGGCAGAACATTAGCCAATGTTCTGAATGTTCTGTTCAATGTTCTGTTCCCTGTTAGCTGGAGAAACAGTTGCTCTTGCTATGATGAGCAACAGTCATTATTCAGAAATATTTGACTGATGAATGCTGCAACCTGGCTGCACGGTTATGACAAAAATCAGAATTGTCGATTATTCCCTTGAAATTGTAATTGCCATTATTAATTACGATTATCACAGTTTACATTGAATGATGTATTGAATAGCTTTATACCATAGTTTGAAGCAACTGCATGCCATATTTTTGTATAAAAATATTGTTTTATTGTTTTTCTATAGCATTAAACCTCAAATGGCAGTGGTATAATAATAGGGGCTTTTGGCACCAGTGTGAACTGTTATACAAAGAAAGTAGACAGTATGTGATAGAGTGACCATATGTGCCATTTTCCCAGGACACGTCCTGTCCAGGATTTCTAAGTTGCATAAAATGTAGTTTTGGTTTTGTTTTTATATTTGCGGAAGGTAATGATTAAAAAATGATTTTACTAATAGCGTGCATTATACATAATCTACCAATCGTGGCTTGCAAGAATCTACAGAGAACGGTCAAAGCATTGCAAATACGACAACATTTTAATGCATTGCATGAAGACTGTCAATAAGAACAGTGGCTTGCACAGACCTCCGTTTAGAAATCACGTTCAGGGGGCACATCAATATGACCACTTTCACAATTAAAGAGGCAAGGGCTCAAGTCATTTTAGGCAATTTAGAAATCCTGGACAGGACACATCCTGGGCAAATGGCACATATGGTTATTTACCCTAGTATATGAAACAGTATTGGCTTTTGCCGTTCCCGTGTGGTTGATGCCCAGTGTCAAGTTTCACTTGGTCTGCTTAAAGTCGCCCTGCATTTTCTCCTTAGCGTACGGTTCAGAGGTTCTATCACTGTTTTGCATGTTTGTAGAGTTAGTTCATGAAGTAAATATAAAGGCTGTGTACACAGCTTTTTAAAAATGGCGGGTGCAGGTGTTTCACGTGCGTTCGAACACCTGCGTCACTGGTAACTCCTTTTTTTCCTGGGTTAGAGCTTTTACATTCTGAAGTAGTCGTGATTCGCCTCTCATAACGTGACATGCTCATAACACACCTCCTAAACACGCAGAATAATGTAAGTGGATATTTTTCCTTGTAATCGCACCTTTGTATGATAACAAAATCGTGGCATCCGTAATCGTAATCGCGATTAGAAATTCGATTAATTGTGCAGCCCTACTGCAACCGACCAATCAGAATCAAGAATTCCAGAGAATTGCCTAATGCACAACTGTAATGAAAACATTTACGTTTTTTTTTTTATTTTATGCTTGCATAAATAACAATTACATAAACATTACCAAGGGATTACATATAAATACTTCAAATAAACACTAACTAGATAAACTCAACACACACACACACACCTTACAACAATTTGACAATTGTTACAATATAAAAACAATAATTAATTTCCTGTTCCTTGGCAGAGAGTACACATGACGTCACAGAGGGCTGACGTCTGCAGCCAGACTATGACCCCATCTAACTTTTGTTATCACTGTGACCATCTGTTTAATTCACTCTTGTGTAACCATAGCAACTGAAACTTTCACTGAACACAATATCTTAAAATATTTTCCACATAGGCATATCCACCACAGTTAACTCGTTACATCTAACATCTTAGTCGATTTAATATCGCGTACTCAAGTGTGTACTAAGAACTAGTGAATTCCTCCTAAGCATCATGAAAAATGACGACAAAATCTGACTCAACATTTGAAAGAAAATAAACCGTATCTAACTCACCTTTACCTGCCGCGATGTCCGGCGCGCGCACTTTCCTGATGTTATGATTGACATCTCGCGTGGTAAAAGAAGTCGCAACATATTAAAACTCACTAAAAGTCCGTTTCTTCATGTCAAACTGACCTAGGCAGCTGGCAAAATTAGACTGTTGCAGAGTGAAAAAGCTATATGCTCGCCAGTTTTAACGCTCTTAATGAAGTCCACAACTTTACACACAGCACATCGCGCATTCATTTCATTATTCACTCCCGTTAGACCGTCACGGCAGCGGAGGGGGGACTCGAACAGGCGAGCAATCACTGCTTCTCAGAGGAGGAGTTCAGTCGAGCCGTTACTCTGGGAGCGGAGCAGACCACCGCGCAGTGACCTATCAGTACCGAGCGCGTGCTGAGCACAACACCGCTGACGCTGCGCTCCGTTAACCCTTACCGAGAGAGAGCAGCCGAACATTAAAGTGTCTGCTTGACGCTTTATGAGTTTAACCAACTTTATGAGACTTCTCTCTGAATATAAACTAGACTTGAAAACTTTATAGCATGTTTCAAAAGTCAAAGTGAAGATGTTATATGATCTCTGGGGATGTTAAGTTGGCTTAGTTCCTATTTTTCAAAAAATGTGTTATTGCTGTGATTGCCCCAGAAACCACAGAATATTTCTTTATGTATGTGTTTGCTGATTTGAACCAGTTTGTAACATTTTAGATATGTTTGTGTAGTAAAAACAGTCCGTGGAGTCCAGTATGTCTTTTTCCTCATTCTGCTATCTAGTTCCCTATGACAGCTTTCTGATCTCCTACCTTAAAGGGGTGGTTGATTATGATTTCACTTTTTTAACTTTATTTAGTGTGTAATGTTGCTGTTTGAGCATAAACAACAGCTGCAAAGTTCGACGCTCAAAATTCAATGCAAAGGGAGATATTTTCTTTTAAAGAATTCTGTTTAAAGGGTTAGTTCACCCAAAAATGAAATTGCTGTCATTAGGTATTCACGCTAATGTCGTTCCACACCTGTAAGACCTTCGTTCATCTTCGTAACAGAAATTAAGATATTTTTTGATGAAATCCGAGGGTATCTGATCCACACATAGGTGGCAACATCATTACACCTTTTGATGTCTAGAAAGGCAGTTAAAATAGTCAACATGACTTCATAATGTTATGAAGTGACATTACTCCCCAAAAAATAACTACTTTATTCACTACATTAAGGTTGAACCACTGTATGTTTCTGGATGTCAAAAGGTGCAATGATGTTGCTGCCTATGTGTGGATCAGATACCCTTGGATTTCATCAAAAATATCTTAATTTCTGTTCAGAAGATGAGCGAAGGTCTTACGGGTGTGGAACGACATGAGGGTGAGTAATAAATGACATTATTTTAATTTTTGGGTGAACCAACCCTTTAAGGGCAACAACAAACAGCTGGTAGGGACTACAACAAGCTTCTTCCCGGTTTGGTGACATCACTAACCCTAAAATTTACATAAACCCCACCCCCGAGAACACGCAACAAAAGTTGTTGTTGTAGTATAGTGTTGTTGCCATGCAGTCATTTTATACCGGACTGCTTCACAAACGAGGGTCAATTCAATGCTGGATTTGCACAAAAGATGAACATGACGGCACATGCTAGTGGATGAGTTGAATCAACTCCACAGCAACTACATAAATTTATCCACTAACCATTCAGAAACGTCCAGTTTCATTCTAAATGTTGTAACTTCTTCCCGAGTCTCTCCATCAGTGTCGACTCCGGTTTGAACAATGTAAGGCTGAACACCAACACTGACAATCCTCATTTTGGCTGCGTGAGATTCTCCAGCTTTGTTGTTGTTGAGCTGTTAAAGCTCCGCCCTCTTCTGGAAAGTTGGCGGGAGCAGCAGCGAATTTGCATTTAAAGGGACACACACAAAAATGGTGTGTTTTGCTCACACCCAAATAGGGGCAAATTTGACAAGTTATAATAAATGATCTGTGGGGTATTTTGAGCTGAAACTTCAGCTCTGGGAACACCAGAGATTTATATTACATCTTGTGAAAGGGGCATTATAGGTCCCCTTTAAAGCATCTTATGACAACAACAACTTTTTTCCCTCTTTTTTATTTTCTATAAACACCATCATTACTACTAAACAAATTGTAAATTCGTCCCAATCTTGTAACTGTAATTGTCTTCATTTAAATAAAAATGCAACATAAACCTAAATTGTGAATGAGCTTGCTTTCTTGCTCTCTCTCTGAACGGATGCTGTGAGTGAGTGGGTGGAGTCAGCGTGTGAGAGAGAGTGTGCACTGCTCCACAGCAAATGGCCATGTAGCAGTGAAAGCACAATGGGTCGGTGTGTTTTTGAGATTTGCCAGGTTTGGCATGATGCCCGCAGTACAGAAGCTCAACAGCTCAGAACAGTAGAGAGAGACAGCTTCATTTAGACCTACTAAATACCCCAAATGCACATTTGACCACTGATCCAGAAGGCGCTTGAAAAGTAAGCTGTCCATTTGCTTTAATATTTGTTGTAACTTCATAAAGCTGACACCATTTGAAACAAGTTTTCTGTGGTGAATTCTAGGCATGAATTTATGCAAATAATCAGCTATGTGTTGGGTCTTTTGTGTCATAGCTTAGCAATCGCTGTACTTAATCACTGTAATTAGCTTCACATTTTTCACAAAAAAAAAACATTTTGCTGCTTAGCAACAGGCATATAATAAGTGTTTTGATAGTACACTTGCTTTTATAGGTTGTTGTTAGGAAAAAGGCAAAAAGGTTTAATTTCTTAGATGCTGTTACACATTCATGATTATGCCATATTAATTTAAGTCCTAATTAAAGTTAAAATATGGTCATTATGCAAAGAAAATACAGAGGAGAGTGATAAAAATGTAAGATTTTGTGGAAATTGATAGCATGACCTTATAGAAAGTTTAAAAAGTCTCTGCCTAAGTGCACTTTTTTGGTTACCCAAACATTAATTGTAATTTCATAAATAACAACGTGTTAAGGACATACAATAATGCATTTACATATGTAGCACAGTGCGTATGAGCCAAAACATTATGATCACCTGCCTAATATGTTGTTGGTCCTCCACATGCTGCCAAAACAGCTCCAACCCGCCGAGGCATGGACTTTACAAGAGCCCTGAAGGTGTTCTGTGGTATCTGGTAAAACTCCTGTAGGTTGCAAGGTGGAGCTGCCCTGGACCGAACATGTTGGTCCAGCATATCCCACAGGCCCTGTTTACACTTAAGATGCATTTTGGTCCATCAGTTCACAAGTTGACAAGGGAGACACACTTCCGATTACACATTCAACCACTTCTGTCCTGATTTCTTCGAGGGGAGGGTCTATGGATGGGTAAAAGTTTTGTTTTCAAATCTTTTGATCTAATGGACAAAATAAGCTCATGCAATTTACATATAAACATGCCCAGAGACGACGGAAAAACATACA
The DNA here is from genome assembly GCF_024489055.1 of Chanodichthys erythropterus. NCBI lineage: Eukaryota > Metazoa > Chordata > Actinopteri > Cypriniformes > Xenocyprididae > Chanodichthys > Chanodichthys erythropterus. Next base: position 4,016,250 of record NC_090227.1, on the reverse strand, counting down.
GAGAGCATCAGCTTTCGATTTCTGCTCTGATAGCCGCGCTGAACGTTGATGTGCATGTTCAAAATCAGGAATGGAGAGAGAACATTGTGCTTGGTATGTTTTTCGTATTCAAACCAAACTTGGGTCTTCAGCCGACAAAGTTTAAATAATAATTTTTACGCGCTAGGTCAGTATGCGAAGAGTAGGCAGTCTTTTGTGGATGTTCAAACACATTCGACCACATGAGCGTTTCCACTATGAAAGCAATCTGGTCGAATGCGTATTCAACTGCCTTTGAAAGTGGTTGAAACTCAAAGCTCAAAACGTTTTAGCCCCATTTACACCTGTTTTTAGCGTCATCCACTTGTGATCTGATCGACCAAAATGCATCTTAATACCAGGTGTAAACAATGCCACAGATGCTCAATTGACCATTCGCAAAGACTCACATCCTTTAGTTACTGTTGCTATGTCGGACAAGCCATGCCGCTCTCACACAGTGAAAAATACAGCAAAGAGGACACCGACAACGTGTCTACAGACAAGACAAAGCAGGTTACTTATGATATGAAACAAAGTCTCAAATTTTGTAATTTTTTAAAGGAATTTAAACAATAAATACCATTTTGTGGCTCTTTAATGTGTCATGACAGATCGCTGTAGCACCTCATTTCAAGCGGCTCGTGAACCGATCATCTCTTCCTACAGGTTAATTTATAGCATCAAATAAACATGAATGAACATCAGAAGGAATGTTGTTTCAACTGCGGAAAGACATCAGTACACACCATTTTTCAAGTTCAAGTCCACCAACGTTAATCTACTAACTCCCCTGACTGCTTTGTCGGACAAAAACAGCAGATTCGGCATTATGATTGGTTAGATCGCCTGCCAATCAAACTCTCACCTTCATTGCTCATGTGGACGCCAACACCCTGACGTCGGTTTGCGTTTGTCCCTCCTGTTGGTGAATTCTCACCACTGACCTTTTTTTTTTTTTTTTTCTGTGGTATTTTGTTTATTAAAATATTGTACTGTATATTGGTTATCATATTGTTTCTTTGGAAATTCCACTTAAATTGTTTTCTTTTTAAATTAAATGTTTAGCTTGCACTAATTTATGTGCATTTGCACTGTACGGATTGCTTTAATTTCTCTGTACTTTTAGTACAGTGACAATAAAATGAATCTTAAATCTATAGCAACCCAAAGCCTTGCTGTTTCTGAGATACTCTTACCCGGTCACCTTGCCATCAAAATCTGGCCCTGGTCAAAGTTGCTCAAATCTTTATTCCTGCCCATTTCTCCTGCATCCAACAAAATGAGAACTGATTGTTTACCTACCATCCAATCTACCCAGACCTTAATATGTGGCCTTGTTAGGAGATGAACAACAATATTCACTTCACGTGTGACTGATCAGAATTTTTTGGCTCATCAGTGTAATACAATTCATTATAAGATTACTTACTATACTATTCTATTCCTTGCAGTAGGTAAAAATCACAACAGCTGCATGAAATAAAAATAACAGACAGAGAAAGTAAAGTGCTATATGTGTCCTTAACACATCATTGATCTTTAGCAGGCTCCTTGTCTCCTCATACAGTTGATTGATCACATTGACTGTTGCAGAGGCTTTCTATTTAAAGCTAAATCAGTCACCACAGCCAATGACAGCCACCGAACCTGAGAAAAATGGGATTCAACTGAAGGTCCTTAAACAAGGAACAGAAATCGTTTTCAATCAGATCTATTTAAAATCTTTTTTAATCAGATTGATTTAACCGGTAACAGCCAAATAAAACAGTCTGATGCAAAAAGAAAAGATAAATTTATATGAACACAAAGTTTCATTAATCGACAGGTATTACTCCCTGAAGAAAAGCCACAGCTGTGACAACACCACAACAAATTAAACTTGAAGGTCACAGTCCTGTTGACATCTCTTGAAATGTCATGATCTTAAAATGCAATGATGCTTTCAGTAAATATACTTGATTGATAATGTTTACTAACAGAATAATGCAGCACACCAGCATAAGACTTCCAGCACACTCTTAGAAAAAAATGGTTCAATGGGGTTCTATATAGATTCTATATTCTATATGCAATCTTTATATATTCTTGACTCAATTTTAAAGAACCCTTTATGCCAAAAAGGCTCTATAAGGAGAAATGTCTTAAATGACTGTAAGTTCCGTTCATGTTTAATGGGTTGTTTCACTTTTTTCTAGTGATAAAGTATGTGTACGAGCTGCTTAATTCATAAAATTGAATTCAAAATTCAAAAATTAAAATGAAATCCATAATATGATCCCACGATGGGAACTACTAAAAGGTTCTATATATGAAGAACCCTTTAAGGTTATACTGTATATAGAACCTTTTCTTCTAAGATTACAGTACATAATAATATTGGAATGGAGCTACAGTTCATTTTTTTTCCCCCCTTATTTGACTTAAATTAAAATATCAAGATGCTTATGAATTCTGTTTAGAAATCATTTCTCAGTTACCCATTGATTTGCATAATTTCCTTGGTTCCTTCTAAATTTATTGATATTCTGTATCTGTGATAATTAAGCAAGCATCTGTTTCTCTTGCCAAAAAGCAATTTTGTTTGAGAGAAATGGATAAAACTGTAAAAGCAGTCTAATCACACATTTCCTGTGCATATACAAATACTGATGAGCTGATTAAGCTGGAACGAATACAAGAGAACGTGATTAAATTAAATAGTAATTATAACAGATCAATGCGTCATCAAAACAGTCAAAGACTAATCATCGTAAATCAAAATGAATCACTGGATTGGTCGCTCTTATTAACTGACTGTCAAGATTGTAATAGCAACATCAATGTTAAATGCAAAGTAACAAACCTCCAAACAAATCCAAATTAGACATTCTCTTCATCACAGATTTTAACAATAAATCAGTTTCTTTTTGCAGTCCTGCAGCTGACAGCGTGATCTATGACTGTGATGAAAGTACGCCCAAAAATATTGAGCTGCTAAAGCGACTTTTTTTTTTTCTTTTTCTCTACAATAATCCACAACAAAACAGAGCCAACGTGTGTTGCACTGCATTAACTGGGTGAGAATTAGCCTCTTATTTTTATGGAATATTGCAGCATTTATTGTAAATGATTTATCTGTGCACATCATTATTTTATTTTAAAGGGGTGGTTGATTATGATTTCACTTTTTAACTCTAGTTAGTGTGTAATGTTGCTGTTTGTTCATGAACAACGTCTGCAAAGTTATGATGCTCAAAGTTAAGAGAGATATTTTCTTTTACAGAATTCTCTGTTAAAGGACTACAACAAACAGCTGGTAAGGACTACAACAAGCTTCTTCCCGGGTTAGTGACATCACAAACACCATCCCCAAAAACACGGGGGTGAGGCCATGTTGTGCTGCTTTAGAGAAGAGGATGAGGAGTTGTTGTAGTAGAGTGGTGTTGCCATGCCGTCATTTTGCGCCGGACTGCTTCACAAACAAGGATCAATTCAACACTGGATTTGCACAAAAGATTAACATGACAGCACATGCTAGTGGATGAGTTGAATTAACTCCACATCAACTACTTAAATGTATCCACTAACCATTCAGAAATGTTCAGTTTCATTCTAAAAGTTGTAACTTCTTCCTGAGTCTCTCCATCAGTGTCGACTCCGGTTTGAACAATGTAAGGCTGAACACCGTTACTGACAATCCTCATTTTGACTGCGTGAGATTCTCCAGCTTTGTTGTTGTTGAGCTGTTAAAGCTCCGCCCTCTTCTGGAAATTGGGCGGGAGCAGCAGCTCATTTGCATTTAAAGGGACACACACAATTCCATGTTAAGAAAATATTATTCTCTTGACTAATTATAATAGCGCTGCTAGTGGAATAATGAGTAGAGGTGATTATTCTTCCTTAAGTCTGAGCATCAGTGATCAAACTGAGCTTGATCAACAGTCTGGTAGTGCTATACATTCACAACCATTTTGTTTCTGTTTTTCTACATTACATTTGCTAGTTCAGAAAGATTTCTTTAACAACGCAGAGACAAATGGATATTAAGCAAGCGTCTCAAATGAGCAGTGAGCTGTCATGCAGTGCTTTCACACATGGATTAGACTGAGGTGAGAGGCATCATTTACTCAAATAAAGACTATGAAACTGCTAGTTCACATAGTGAGGGGAAAATTGCCAGGGAATTCAATTTTGCAAAGCTATTGCATGGCTACAGAAACTTGAAATTAATTGCAAATGGACTACTTTAATGGTGCCACTTTTTTTTAAACAGAAACGATTATGTATAAAACATAACATATGATGAAGCTTGTATGCTGTTTTATGCTTGACAGAAGACAGAAAATCATGGAATAATGTGATGATTAATGTAATGAGCTTACAGTGCATTTAACATTAAGACAGACATATCATAGAATAGACATCTAAGATGTGTCTTTAGAAGTCAATATATTGTCTATCTTCTTATCAATTTTTAAGTACCAATCTATATATACACACTACCGTTCAAAAGTTTGGGGTATTTTTATTTTTATTTACAACTTTTATTCATCAATGATGCATTAAATGAATCAAACGTGACAGTAAAGACATTTATAATGTTATCAAATATTTCTATCTCAAATAAATGCTGTTCTTTTGAACTTTCTACTTTCTACAAAGAAAAAAAAAGTCTCACAGTTTCCACAAGAATATGAAGCAGCACAACTGTTTTCAACATTGATAATATTCAGAATTGATTCTCAATAATCATATTATAATAATTTCTGAAGGATCATGTGACACTGAAGACTGAAGTAATAATGCTGAAAATACAGCTTTCATCACAGGAATAAATTACATTTTAAAATATATTCAAAGAGAAAACGGTTATTTTAAATTATAATAATATTTCACAATATTACTGTATTTACTGTATTTTTGTTTAAATAAATGCAGCCTTTTTTGAGCATAAGAGACAAAAACCATACTGACCCAAAACTTCAGAACAGAAGTGTTCATACATATTTTATTTGAATTTAATGAATGAACTAAATTATCATTTGACAGTTCTATTAAAAAAAACCTGCTAATATGTATAATGAGATGTTTTCTCACTCACACAGGCCAGCAATGACTGAATGACCTTGTTGTGTCTGAAGCTGGATGGAGCGCACAATCAGCCAGCTTTCACAGGACGAACAGAGAGTGTGGGTTCTGCTGTAACAGTAAAGCTGGGTAATTATAGCATGTGTCTTACACGCAGTCATATCGAGAGACGGCAGCGGGGGGGTTTCTCTGAATAGACTCTTTCACACTCTGCATGATTGGAGGGTGACAGTGTGGTGAATAAATACAAAAAGCACGTGCAGGGAGGGAAACTGACAAGCCAACTCAGTTTCCAAGGAAACAACTAAAGTTCACAGCGCACTGAGTACCAGATCCCCCGGGTCTATAGAGTCTATTTTAGACATGAAAGGAGAGGCCGTGGCAATTCGGACTCCATCTGATGACATCTAAACAAACAGTATTTTGTAATAAAAGGCTGCAATATTTACAAGCAAAAGTACAGCAGCAGTATACAATATGACATGTTTCTCCGTTTATTAATGGGTGCTTTCACACATACAGCCTTTTCCAAGAATTGAGTTGAATCTTTCCATTTTGGGGTCATGGGTGAGCAGCAGATGTTATGCTGCCATTGATGTGGTCATAAAGATTCATGACAACTGTCATTTACACTTAACCAATCAATATATAGAATAACAGACCTCTGGTGTGATGTCATTACAGTCACTTATATACGGTGGCCGAGAGAGCTCAACGCGCTGCAAATAAAGAAAACATCTTCATCAGTTTGACAACACACGCGCTGCAAACTCCACAACACTTACAAATAGTGAAACGCGCTGCAAATAAAGAAAACATCTTCATCAGTTTGACAACACATATGCGCTGCAAACTCCACAACACTTACAAATAGACAAACGCGCTGCAAATAAAGAAAATATCTTCATCAGTTTGACAACACATATGCGCTGCAAACTCAACAACACTTACAAATAGTGAAACGCGCTGCAAATAAAGAAAATATCTTCATCAGTTTGACAACACATATGCGCTGCAAACTCAACAACACTTACAAATAGTGAAACGCGCTGCAAATAAAGAAAACATCTTCATCAGTTTGACAACACACGCGCTGCAAACTCCACAACACTTACAAATAGTGAAACGCGCTGCAAATAAAAAAAACATCTTCATCAGTTTGACAACACACGCGCTGCAAACTCAACAACACTTACAAATAGTGAAACGCGCTGCAAATAAAGAAAACATGTGGAGTTTGCAGCGCGTGTGTTGTCAAACTGATGAAGATGTTTTCTTTATTTGCAGCGCGTTTGTCTATTTGTAAGTGTTGTTGAGTTTGCAGCGCGTGTGTTGTCAAACTGATGAAGATGTTTTCTTTATTTGCAGCGCGTTTGTCTATTTGTAAGTGTTGTTGAGTTTGCAGCGCATATGTGTTGTCAAACTGATGAAGATGTTTTCTTTATTTGCAGCGCGTTTGTCTATTTGTAAGTGTTGTTGAGTTTGCAGCGCATATGTGTTGTCAAACTGATGAAGATGTTTTCTTTATTTGCAGCGCGTTTGTCTATTTGTAAGTGTTGTTGAGTTTGCAGCGCATATGTGTTGTCAAACTGATGAAGATGTTTTCTTTATTTGCAGCGCGTTTGTCTATTTGTAAGTGTTGTTGAGTTTGCAGCGCATATGTGTTGTCAAACTGATGAAGATGTTTTCTTTATTTGCAGCGCGTTTGTCTATTTGTAAGTGTTGTTGAGTTTGCAGCGCATGTGTGTTGTCAAACTGATGAAGATGTTTTCTTTATTTGCAGCGCGTTTGTCTATTTGTAAGTGTTGTGGAGTTTGCAGCGCATATGTGTTGTCAAACTGATGAAGATGTTTTCTTTATTTGCAGCGCGTTTGTCTATTTGTAAGTGTTGTTGAGTTTGCAGCGCATATGTGTTGTCAAACTGATGAAGATGTTTTCTTTATTTGCAGCGCGTTTCACTATTTGTAAGTGTTGTGGAGTTTGCAGCGCATATGTGTTGTCAAACTGATGAAGATGTTTTCTTTATTTGCAGCGCGTTTGTCTATTTGTAAGTGTTGTTGAGTTTGCAGCGCATATGTGTTGTCAAACTGATGAAGATGTTTTCTTTATTTGCAGCGCGTTTCACTATTTGTAAGTGTTGTGGAGTTTGCAGCGCATGTGTTGTCAAACTGATGAAGATGTTTTCTCATTTGCAGCGCGTTGAGCTCTCTCGGCCACCGTACTTATATATATATATATATAATTTAATCAAGATCCAAACAAAGTTGCTACACACATGAGCAATTGTTTTTGATTTAAATTGGTTTGTATACTTTCAAGATTTAGAGCAAAAACAGAATGGTCTGACCTTAGCTTTGTTAAATTAATTTACATAAAACACACCTGCACAAAACAAAAACAGCTGGACTGAATGAAAATGCAAATTCATTCTCTGACAGTAGGTGGTGCTTATGGAACAGCAGCAATATCCACCTTATTTTCAACGTGGAATTATAAGGAGTTTTCTGTGAATGTGTGAGACTTCTGATATATCAGCTGCTATAGGGAAATAACGAGAAGAATATCAAAGTGCAGTGAACTGTTTGCACTACAAACCAGCGTTTATAAGACAATATATTGAAATAATATACCATTTTGCAATATCAAGCAGCATAACGAGCCATTTTGTACAGCTAAAAATAACTGGAAGCAAATGGGACCGGAAACCAGAAACATTAAATTTACAAATGTCCAAAAATACAAATTAAATAAACAGTGTTTTTTCAGGTAATCAAGTAATAGCCTACAACACATATTGAATAAAGTAATCAAATGTAAAGTAACACTGCTGTTCACATTAAATACAGGCTAATCCTTATTAAAACTATACATTTAAGAGCAGTGAGTGATTTTATCTTTGTCTTTTGTTGTTTGATTAACATTAATGGCTGCACCAGATTTATTAGGCTGCTGTCACTTTAAGATCTGCACGGATCCAATAAACTGTTACACATGCATTTTCTTTCTCAACTAACCGACTGTGTCATGCACAGAAAGCCGCCTAGAGAACAGTATCTCTTTAGCGGCTTAATGAGCTTTTAATGACACTGTTTAATATCGAGCACATCCTGCAGTTAGCAGTAGACTGCGTTTTACAACACTCACTTATTCAGTCAATTCTGGGTGGAATGCGGCAGCAACACAATAATCATTTTACATCAATTATATTGTTTTCATAATCGTTGGAAGCCAAAATCGAAATCAAAAAATCAATTATGATTAATCGCACAGCCCTATATTTTTCTTCCAATATAATTACGGGGGGTAATCATTTGGCAGGGAGTCAAAAATGGGCACAACAGTTGAACGGTGCATCTCTAGTCAAGGATTGCCTCTACAAGAGTCAGATACAGTAGGCTGATATAAGTTTCATACATATTTCATTGACAGGTGAAAAACAAAATCTCAGGTGGATTCCGGAATGGAGAATCTGGTGGAATTCAAAGGAGCTGAACCATGTTCACTACTGTGTGCAGTTATAGCTTCTTGCATAAAAGATATTTTGTCCATGTTCTGTTGAATCCTCAACTGAACCATTAAATAGAAAGTTCAACCTAAAATGAAAATTCTGTCATCATTTACTCACCCTCACGTGACTCCAAACTATATGACTTTCTTTCTTACTGTTGTGAAAAATAAGTACACTTTTTACTTATTATGGAAATGATACACTTTAAAAGAATATATTTAAGTGCAAACTGAATTTAATGGGCTTTATTCAACGCATCAAAATAAGTGTACTTCTTTAAAGCACAGCTAAAAGATAAAGATGATCACTTTTTAAAAGTGCACTTATTCATTAAAGTGTGCTCTCTTTAGAACACTTAAGTGGTAAATATATATTATCTGCAAGTACAATGTTTAAAAACTTTTTAAGATTTAAAAGTGCACATTCAATATACTTAAGTATATATATATATTTTTTTTCTTTCTTTCTTTTCTGTCTGTGGAAGACAAAAGAAGATATTTTGAAGAAATGTTGGTAAACAGCTTTCGTGACTTCCATCGTATGGAAAGGAAAAAAAAACTCTCAAAATATCTTCTTAAGATGTCATAATTTTCATTTTTTGCGTGAACTATCCCTTTGACTATCATCTCTACAACAAGAACTGTAAAAGAAAAGAAATGTGTTTTATAAAATAGACACTAAACTGTAATTAAAACCTTTAAAACATAAACTGAAATGTCAATTAATTTATCAAATTATTACTAAAATTAAACCATAGAGTGAGACGTGTTGAATAAGAACATCAGACTCTAGTGTATGAAGTGTGTGTGCTCTGGAACCCAGTGTCATGCTGTAGACGGAGCCAGTAAAGCCTGTCATGGATGTGGACGTATTCAGCCTGTCATGGATGTGGACGTGTTCATGGATTTGCAATTCTAAGCAGTGGCTCCAGTGCTGCACCAAACGTATCACCACTGTAAAAGCAAAGGATCATTCACTGCCTCACTTTCCTAAGCAATCCACACACACTCAAATGATAATATTCTTAAAAATAAGACAACAACGATGTGATATTATGTAGATCATATCTAACTACTGAGCTCTATGAGGGTAATAAACTGGGCTGGGATGAGGAACATTTCATCTGATTGGAGGTAAAACGCTCTTCTTCACAATCTGCCATGATTACAGATTACTGCAATCATGACCTGTTGGAAACAGCAGATTAACATTATATTCCATACAAGCCTAGATTGATTTGTGCTGGTTAATGCTGGACAATTATATTGCTCAGATGTTTCTTTTTAATAGCTGAGGAGACAACTTTTGACAGTTTATATTAAGATCACATTGAATTTGCATAAAAAAATTCTTAGACTATTGCACCTTTATGCGATCTAATGCAATCACATTCATACTGCACAAATAGGATCATTTTTGCTTTCTATCATACGCACGTAAACACTGTAGTGTCCACATTAACACCCCACTGGTTTGTCTCTGTTCTTGTCTGAAGTGAGTGGACATCAAGCTAATTGCTCCTGACGGCTACCTGCACTCTATACAACACAACACAACCCCTGAGAGACTAACAGAAGAAAACACACTGTACTGTGCCCTGTTACAGTTACAGCTCAAAGCAACAGAGATTTGTTTAAAAATCTAAAAAGACAAACAAATATTCATACTGCTCATTTACATCTACAAATCAACCCTGCTTTCATTAAAAAACAGGAGACAGCACAGATATAAATATAATATATATATATATATTATTGTTAAATTATTAATGTAAAGTTTATTGAGCATTAAATATAATAAAATTCTAATTGTATTATTATTTTTATTATTATTTTGCTTTTAATTTGCTCTTTCATTGGGCCAGCACGTAGCATGCAGAAATAAATAAATAAATAGTTTCTAATTTAACTAAATTAAATCAAGGGAACAAATTAGTACAACATGGTCACATTTACATAAAAAAGAAATAATAAAACGTGGCCACAAATTACTGGGAATTTATATGCGCAGCACAGAAATTCAGGTTTTACAAAGGAACAAATTTATCAAACGTGGCCACAAATAATTAAAGGGTTAGTTCATCCAAAAATGAAAATTCTATCATTTATTACTCACCCTCATGTCATTCCACACCCATAAGACCTTCGTTCATCTTCAGAACACAAATTAAGATATTTTTGTTAAAATCCGATGCCTCCGCCATATTCAATATTAATATTATAAAGCGACGAGAATATTTTTGGTGTGCCAAAAACAAAAAAACAAAAAACGGCTTATATAGTGATGGCCGATTTCAAAACACTGCTTCAGGAAGCCTCGGAGCGTTATGAATCTTTTGTGCCGAATCATGTTTTGGATCGCGTGTCAAACCACCAAACTGCTGAAATCACATGACTTTGGCGCTCTGAAACACTGATTTGACACAAAATATTCATAATGCTCCGAAGCTTCCTGAAGTTGATTTAAATATATTTTTAGTACATTAAAGGTGCCCTAGAATAAAAAATTGAATTTATCTTGGCATAGTTGAATAACAAGAGTTCACATGGAAAAGACATACATTGAGTTTCAAACTCCATTGTTTCCTCCTTCTTATATAAATCTCATTTGTTTAAAAGACCTCAGAAGAACAGGCGAATCTCAACATAACACTAACAGTACATAACATTCGGGATCATTAATATGTATTCCCCAATATTTGCATATGCCAGCCCATGTTCAAGGCATTACACAAGCAAGTATTAACGTCTGGATCTGTGCACAGCTGAATCATCAGACTAGGTAAGCAAGCAAGAACAACAACGAAAAATGACAGATGGAGCGATAATAACTGACATGATCCATGATAACATGATATTTTTAGTGATATTTGTGAATTCTTTCTAAATGTTTCGTTAGCATGTTGCTAATGTACTGTTAAATGTGGGTAAAGTTAACATTGTTTCTTACTTTATTCACGGAGACAAGACTGTCATTATTTTCATTTTTAAACACTTGCAGTCTGTATAATTCCTAAACACAACTTCATTCTTTATAAATCTCTCCAACAGTGTGTAATGTTAGATTTAGCCACAAAGCACAGCCTCAAACTCATTCAGAATCAAATGTAAACATCCAAATAAATACTATACTCACATGATCCAATGCATGAATGCAGTATGCATGACGAAAGATACATTTGATGGTTATATTAGCTGTGTGAACTTTGTAAATGCACTGTATTATAGTTGAGAGCTCGAGGGGGGCAGGGAGCACGCAATTTAAAGGCCGTGCGCTAAATCGGTGCATGGTTAATGATGCCCCAAAATAGGCAGTTAAAAAAATTTATAAAAAAAAAAATGATATGGGGTATTTTGAGCTGAAACTTCACAGACACATTCAGGGGACACCTTAGACTTATATTACATCTTGTAAAAACTGGTTCTAGGGCACCTTTAATGGATTTTGAGAGAGGAAGTATCATTGCTGGCTATGCAGGCCTCACTGAGCCATCAGATTTCAACAAAAATATCTTAATTTGTGTCTTAAATTGTGTCTTACGGGTGTGGAACGACATGAGGGTGAGTAATAAATGACATAATTTTCATTTTTAGGTGAACTAACCCTTTAAGTCATGAGGACAAATTCTTAATTTGTGTCCATGATACTTTCATTTTTTTTGTTGTTGTTGTTTTTTCATTGCCATGTTTGGGAGTTTCAGAGCACATGATCTCACATTTTTTTCTGTTTAAAACAAATTTGGTGTAACTGTGTGAAATTATAATTTTTACTAGGGGTGTGAGATGAGATACGAAAGATTTTTGCACAGTATTTTTAAGAAATCCTCAATGAAAAAATTAATGACTAGAAAAATATTCTGCAGGTACATTTTGAAATTTTTAACTAATCATGTTTTAATGAATGTCATTTAAGTTCTATTTTCTGAGTATGAATTATCGGTAACACTTTAGTATAGGGAACACATATAAACTATTAACTATGACTTTTCCCTCAATAAACTCCTATTTTACTCCTTATTAATAGTTAGAAAGTTAGTTGTTAAGTTTAGGTATTGGGTAGGATTAAGAATGTAGAATAAGGTCATGCAGAATAAGACATTAATATGTGCTTAATAAGTACTAATAAATAGCCAGTATTCTATTAATATGCATGCTATTAAGCAACTAGTTAAAAGACCCTAAAAATAAAGTGTTACCGAATTATCATATGCATCGAAAGACCATTATCCAACTGTATTAAATGTTTTTTATTACTATAGAAAAGCAAAACAACAGCAGATGTGGTGCCACGGTGGGCACAGTAATGTAGTGGCGTAACGGTGGCATATTCTAAGCTAATTTTACCCTCACGCTCCATCATGACGACATCTTTAGACAGCTTTTCAGCTCGTCACATTTTATTATTGTGAGATCCCTGCCTGAAACTAGTTGTCTGTGATTCCAGCCTCACTTCCTGCACGAACCTACTTAGGTTTATAACATATTTAGATAACGGCATATTTAGATATGGTCTTCATTGGCTGCCCACAAACAATGTCTACTTTTCCCCGCCCTAAAACACTGCAGTTGTAGCTGAGACTGGAAAAGTTTGGTTTGTGTATGTTGAGAAGATGCTGTTTTCTGCTCTGCGAAAGCAAATCCACTTTGATGCACTTCCAAAGGATGAGACTTGCATTTGGAATTGATACAGTAAAACCGACGCCATCGTTACTGAACATATCACTGTGTATCAAGTGCTGAGGAAGAGCCGAAGCTGAAATTCTGATATCGCATCCTCAACATATCCTCAATATTCCTCAACATCTCAAGGTCAACAGAGTGTGACAGCGTAGAGAGGAGAAGTCAAGAGGAGCAGGGGCGATTCAGGGAAGGGTGAGAGAACGAGAGGAGGGAAAGAAGCAGAAAAACGAAGGGAGAAAGTCAGTTTCATCAGTGGAAAGGGGTTAAACAGCAGGAGCTTCTGACATCACCTGGACTTCAGAGCTTCTACCAATAATAACGGCCTAACCTCCATTACACAGCGTTGCTGAACTGGGAATGCTGTTATTACAATATGAACAATACTGTACAATATTTGTACAATATATATACAATATTTCCATAAACGTCATCATACACAGCACATTTCCAGAAATATTACAGATTTTCTCCATTACGTATACGTACGCATTAAAATAAATACTAGCTACTAACTACAAATCCAAAATAAGTTCTCATCTCTTTACACACATATAGTCCAATTTTCTAAACATTTCCATCACAATCATCACAAAATAACCTCACGAAGCACACTTTGCACAATACACTTAATTAGAAGGCACTACTGCTCAGTAGGATTTGCTCAGCTCATCAAATAACACACTTCTCTATACTTTTATTGGGAACACTCATCTAAAGTTGACCACACACCAATCAGCACCTCAGAATACAAATAAAAAAAGCCACAGATTAGTTATTTTTTACATTTATTCATCTATTAGTCCTGGAAAAAAAATTGTGTATCAGAGTTTCCAAAACAAAAGTAGGCAGCATGACTGTTTTCAACATTAATATTAATAATACATGTTTATTGAGTAGCAAATCAGCGGATTCGTATGATTTCTGAAGGATCATGTGACACTGAAGACCTTCAGCTTTGATCAAAGGAATGAATGGTATTTAAATTTATTCAACTAGAAAACAGTTTTTTTTTTTTTTTTTTAAGTTTTTACTGTATTGATCAAACATTAACATATATTAGTATGTGAATAACAATTATATAATAATATATTATTTCCATAGTTTCACTATACTTGCATACTTCCAATATGTTCATGAAAAAACATGAAACATTAATATCACTAATTTACATGGAAAAGCTTTACCAAGTCACACCTGGTTAAAACACAATGTAAAAATCAGACCATTTTCAGACATATTGCAGTATTTTAAAGCTTGTTCTTAACACCTGGCAGGTTTTTTCATTCACCTGTTCCCATGCTCCTTTGGGAACATATTTTACAGTCATTGCCTATTTTAAGACAGTCTCCATATGGTGGGTGATTTTTGTACACTGCTGTGTGAAGCTTTGAACAGATTTGTGAATAATACGCCAAATTATTTGCACTCCTAGACATGTAATAAATAAGGCGTATGTGAATAAAAACACAGCACTGCATCCTTCTGGCTGAGAATAGAAGGAACCTGTGTGGAATAATTCCTCATGAAGTGGCAGAATGAGGTTCTGTGCAAAAAACAGGCAAAATATTCCCAGAGTCATCATTTTTAACCACCCAAAACTGGAGCAGCACGGATGCGTGACTTAAACTTTCAGTGATGTATTCTGGGTGACATCATATTTAGCAGTTATAGAATAAGTAAATGTACACGTTCCAGATATATCAGTGGTTGTAAACAAGTTGTTTTTTTTTACTTCAGGACCCATATTTTAACCCAACATGATACCAAAATTATGTATTGTACTCAAATAAATAAGTAAAAAATGTAATAATATTACAATGCACAAAGCCAACAATACGCATAATTTGAGTGTTTTGTTTTTTGATATCTCTTGTATTTTCACATTGTATCATTTACAATAAAACATAGCATTTTCCTGCTCTTTTAAAAGTTTGTATTGCTGTTTTAAGGCAAGATTATATGATTATATATGTTATGCTTATATAATAATACATTTATTATTTGCATTAACTCTTTTTTTCCCTGCACTCCACAGCTCAAAACTGATGATATAAGCCTTTCCGCAGGGGGGTTTTCGATTAAATTGAATGTGAGATTGAAATCGTCCATCTTTGCAGTGAGAAATTCAGGGCCTAAATGACAGGGAATTTAAATTCTATTAACTCACAGATAAAAGCCTGACACAAAATTGCATCTATATTTCATGAGGGAACAAGTACTTTAATGAGCAATTAACGCCTACTGCCTTCAGCCACTTCAAAGATGCTAGAGTGATAAAACCATCATGCTTTAAAATATGCGTTTTAGCTAACAGATGTTATAATTATGGTGGAATAGATTTGACCTATAATATGTAACCTCATAAAATGAGTAATATGGGTGGAACATGGGAAATGATGTTTCACTGTGGTTTACTTTTACAGGAGACTCGCACCTGCAGCGCTCGGACACCTGTTATTCTCACTTACATAGGTGAGACTGTGAGACTGTGATGTCAGTGCAAAATAAACAGGTTTTGTTGCTAACCACTGCACCCAATGATTCATTATTTCCTGTGACCGAGTCCACAAACAACCAGGTGCTAATTTACTGTAGCTGGTTACATGAAAAATAGAGATTTTAAACCTATAAATGTAAGGCAATTTTTTTAGTTCTGTATCCCTGTTTTCAGTTGCTATGGTTTCACATTGATTTGGTTATGTGTCACACCTGTTGTTAATTTTGTGGATTTGTTCACCTGTGTATTTAAAGGCACTAAAGAGGATCTTTTCGTTGACTGAGAAATCACTGTTGGTGAGTTTTTGAAATGAGCGCATGCGTAAGAACAACCCCCCTCCATCACAGCTCATTTAGAGGGAACGCCTCCCAAAACTCGTGCACGAGTATTGGAACACGAGTGTTTACCACCGGCATTCGCTGTGTCGTGTTAGTGGATTCATTATGTCCGACTCACCGCAGGTAACTCATAATCTGCAGTTGTTACTCCTGACAAAAACATTGCATGCGGCGCCTGTGGAGTGTGGAAAGTTACTGGAGCGCGCAGCCGCGCTCGTCTCGCACAAGGAACGTCACGGCAATGATTGACAAGCCAGAGGGCCAATCGTTTATGTGATGATCGCGTAAATGATTGGCTGATGTTTTTAAGGCCCTACCTCGTGCACAGATGATGTATATTAATATTATTCCTTTCAGTGCACCTAATAAATAGTCTTTTATCAGTTAGTAAAGACAGTTTCAAGTAATATTGCAAAAATGTATAAAACAAAACATCCTCTTTAGCACCTTTAAGCCCTGTGTTTCTTTCAGTTCATTGTCAGTTCTCGTCACATTGGTTGTTTTGTTCCTGTTTCTAATCCTGAGTTCCTTTGTAAAATAAGAATAAATTGCTGCATTCTATACTATTTGGAAGCATCCATGAAAACAAAGGTTTATATTTCACAATATTACTGCTTCTACTGTATTTTTGATCAAATAAATGCATCCTTGGTGAGCATAAGAGAATATATTATATATATATATATATATATATATATATATATATATATATATATATATATATATATATATATATATATATATATATATATATATATATATATATAATTTTCTTTTAATTATTACTGTCTAAAGGATTACAGGGTTATGTACCAGCCTGGAATATCAACTTGGCCAGCTTAACCCAGCTAAGACCATCAAACCAACCTTAAAGCTGTTTTTTTGAGCTGGGTGATGTGTAATTTGTGCTACACAGAAGAAGAAAATTGATCAAAGTTGAAATCAATTGTGTGGACCAACAGTTATTGATGAAAGAATCATTCTGAGCAATGTGGTTTAGAAAAGAACATCTTATTACATCAAATCACTCATCTCATCATAAAAAAAAATGGCATTGTTTATCTATTAAATGAAATACATGCTGGGAGAACACTTCCAGTGACAAGATTAACAGTAAAATGATTGTGTTAGTCTGTGCTGGGCCTCTGGGAAATTGCAGGGGGAAAAACACCTGGTATCAAGAAGTTTCATTTCACTATGGATACATTAAATGAAGCTAATAATGTAAGGCTGGCTATTACATTTCCTGAAACTGATATTCACAACAAACCACTGCACTGCACTGAAAGGCTATGTTCACATAGTCTTTTCCACTGTCATGGAATCATTAAAAACACCTTTAACCATAGTT